>NW_022681468.1:124408463-124685963 GCF_009764315.1 Trachypithecus francoisi | reverse complement strand
TTCCTAACTTCTGAATAGAGCACAGCTGAGCCCCCTGCAGCTCCCATCTCCAACTATTTCCAGGCAAAGAGCCTCACGGCTAAGGCAGCCTCAAAGCTGGCCCCCCTCCCACCTATTCTGAGTAGCTGCAGAGGCCTTGGGTCCAGGCTCTAGGTTCATCCCTCAGTTGCGGGGAACGTAGGACCCAGCTGGAGCTGGAGAGGCCTCTTTGTGAGGAGGACATTAGCTGTGTGACCTCTCTCTCTTTGGCCCTGTTTCCTTTTTTGCAAAACAAGGACATTTTCTGCAGCCCCTTCCTCTCAGGTGAGCTGTGATTGGAGGGCTTAGGTCTGGAGGATTCAAGAGTAGAAGAGGAACTTAAAAGGGTCCTCTAGTCTAGTCTCTGCCCCTAGATAGTGTCCAGCCTTGTATATTTCTGAAGAGGTGAATCCCAGAGTGGCCCTGATGTCCACATTAGAAAACCTTACTTGTAAGGATCATGTCAGCCTTCAGAAGAGAATCCGCACCAACTTCTGGGGATTTATCTGGGTCTCTGTAGGTCCTTCTCAGCCGAAACAGGTCCAGTATCCCAGTCATTTCTTCAAATGCTGATAGGGGTATGTTGGAATCTGAAGTCACTTCCCCGCCTTCAAGCCCCAGATGGGCTGCTCTCCTGTAACTTTCTAGGAGAAGAGACATTTTTTTCTTTTCCTTTCCTGGTCCATTCCTGCACCCTGGTCCTCTCCCAGCCTGTCCCCCACATTGTCCCTGACTCGAGGGGCACATCCAGTCTCCATCGTGCTGCAGCAGCTGGACTGAGGGCAGAGCCTGTAGGTGCAGATGCCCTGGCTCCCGAGGTCCAGCCACTCTCCCTGGGGCCTGTGGGGTGGGAGCAGCTTCTGATAGGACCTGCCCAGATTTCTGCATGTGCACTTTTGTTTACTGAAAGAGAGAAAGGGAGGGTCATAGCAACATGCCCTGGCCTTTCTGCCCCCTTCACCGAGCCCACTGAGGCTTGCTGCACAGGTCAATGCCTTCGTTATTGTACTGTCACTTTGTTTTTGAGGTAGTAGTCAAGGATCAGGAGGGGCAGATGTCCTCTATGGCTGCATGGGGCAGGAGCAGAGGTGAGCAGCAGTGCGCTGGCTTGGGAGCCCCCATCGGCCTCCTTGCACAAACTGGGCCCCCATGCCACAGTCTGCCTTTCCCTCCGTCTGCTCCAGGACAAGAGCAAGAAGGACATCAGGTGCCCAGTCATGTGATCCCCTGCCATCTTCCCTTCCCCCACCAGCAACCATGGCTGGCTGGGGCTTTAACCAAGCCAACTACTGCCAGGAATTGGAGCCTCAGTTCCCTCCTCTGTCAAGTAGCTAACTGCAGCAGCTCGACTGAGGGCAGAGTCTGTGGGTGCAGAGACCCTGCATGTAGGTCACAGGTTTAGGCCCAGCTCCCAGGCCCAGCCACTCTCCCTGAGGCCACCTCAAGTGACCAAATGCTATGAATTTCCATCCCTTAGCAGCCTGGGCCCTAGGCAGGAAGCTGGCTTCCGGGAGAGGAGTGAGAACATGCGGGGCCTGCCTAGCTTGCCTCCTTGAGGAAGGTGGCATTCCATGCTTGCCTCCTTGAAGAGGGTGACATTCTGTGTCTTCTGCTTATGAAGCGCCTTTCTTAAAGTTTGGCAATAAATCCATTTTTATGGAACTTCACTGCCTCAAGCCTGTTTGTTGTTGTGGGTGCCAGCTCCAGGGCTGCCCTTCTCCAAGACAGCAGTTGGTGATTGGCATCACCAGTCCCCCAAACTCGGTACTACGGCCCCCATTCCATAAGCTGGGCTAGGACACTGCCTGCTCCTGGTGCTCCATTATTGCTTATTATTATTATTATTATTATTATTATTTTTTGAGATGGAGTTTTGCTCTTAATGCCCAGGCTAGAGTGCAGTGGCGCAATCTCAGCTCACTACAACCTCTACCTTCCGGTTTCAAGCGAGTCTCCTGCCTTGGCCTCCCAAGTCACTGGGATTATAGGCGCCTGCTACCACACCCAGCTAATTTTTTGTATTTTTAGTAGAGATGGGGTTTCACCATGTGCGTCAGGCTGGTCTCGAACTGCTGACCTCATGATCCACCCACCTCGGCCTCCCAAAGTGCTAGGATTACAGGCATGAGCCACCACTCCCGGCCCCTATTATTATTATTATTATTAGAGATGTGGTCCTGCTGTTGCTCAGGCTGGTCTCAAACTGCTGGCCTTAAGCCATCCTCCCACCTCAGCCTCCTAAAGGGGATTACAGGCATGAGCCACCTTGTCCAGCATTCTGTTCTTGCTAAACTCAGGCCCTTCTGATATATACGGCCACCTCCAGTGTTTCTACGGCTGGGGGCTAAGTGTCACAAGGAACAATGCTTTTCAAAAACTAAACTTTTCATTTGGAAATACTTTTAAACCTAGAGAAAAAATGCAGGAACAAGAATAGTACAAAGGCCATGGCATGGTAGCTCATACTTGTAATCCCAGCACTTTGGGAGGCCAAGGTGGGCAGATCACCTGAGGTCATGAGTTCGAGACTAGCCTGGCCAACATGGTGAAACCCCCATCTCTACTAAAAATACAAAAATTAGCCGGGCGTGGTGGTGCGTGCTTGTAATCCCAGCTGCGCTGGAGGCTGAAGCATGAGAATCGCTTGAACCTGGGAGCTGAAGGTTGTAGTGAGCCAAGATCATGCTTCTGCACTCCAGCCTGGGCAACAGAGCAAGACTGTCTCAAAAAAAAAAAAAAAAAAAAAACCAGTGCAAAGAACACCCATTTACTCTAGCAAGATTGACCTGTTTTCTCTTTTGAGCACTTTCTCTTTTTCACATATACATATCGTTTTTTTTTTCTTTGCCATGGAGTCTTGCTCTGTTGCCCAGGCTGGAGTGCAGTGGCCCAATAGCTCACCACAACCTCTGCCTCCCAGGTTCAAGTGGTTCTCCTACCTCAGCCTCCTGAGTAGCTGGGACTACAGGCGCACACCACCACTCCCGATAATTTTTGTATATTTAGTAGAGACGGAGTTTCACTATGTTGGCCAGGTTGGTCTCAAACTCCTAACCTTGTGATCCACCCGCCTTGGCCTCCCAAAGTGCTGGGATCACAGGCGTGAGCCACCACACCTGGCCCATAACTTTTTTCTGAATCATTGGATAGTTGGTTATCATGGCTGCTGCTGCTGCTTTTTTTTTTCTTCTTTGAGACGGAGTCTTGCTCTGTCGCCCAGGCTGGAGTGCAGTGGTGTGATCTCGGCTCACTGCGAGCTCCACCTCCCGGGTTCATGCCATTCTCCTGCCTCAGCCTCATGAGTAGCTGGGACTACAGGCGCCCGCCACCACTCCCGGCTAATTTTTTCTATATTTAGTAGAGACGGGGTTTCACTGTGTTAGCCAGGATGGTCTCAATCTCCTGACCTCATGATCCACCTGCCTTGGCGTTCCAAAGTACTGGGATTACAGGCATGAGCCACTGCGCCCAGCCGGTTATCATGGCTTCTTATACCTAAATATTTAATACTTCACTGTGTATTTCCTAAAATTAAGTATATTCTCTTATGTAACTGTAGTACATTTATCAGTCCATTTAACATTGATAACAATAGTTTATTGTTCATATTCCCATTTTGTCATTTGACCCAATATCCTTTATTATATTTTTCCTCTGGTTAGGGTCAGGTTAGGCATACAACTGTCATCTCTCATCTCCTTCAATCTGAAACATTTCCCCAGCCTTTCTTTGTCCCTGACAACATTGACATGTTTGAAGAATACAGTCCTCCCCTTTCTGATTCCTCCTTTGCGGTTTGAGGTTTCTGCCTGCTTAGTTATGATAGTTAATTGAGGTTATGGATTCTCAGCTGGAAACTGCACAGGCAATTGGGTCCTTCTCAGGGCATTACTCTGGAGATGGACTACCTGCATCTGGCCCTCATGGGTGATGTTCATTTTGATTACTGGGGCCAGGTGTCTGATTTTCCTAGTGTTAATGTTTTTGCGTTTTTCCTCTTGCAGTTAATAATCTGGGAGACAACTTAAGATCATCTAAATATGTTGCACCTCACCACAAATTTCCCCAGATTTAGTATCCATTGATGATTCTTGCTGAACAGATGTTTCCTAAAGTGGTTCCAAAATAATGATTCCAGCCGTTATTTTACCCTCATAGCCTGGTCCTTGTTAAGGGTGAGCCTGGGTCCTGTCTTTGGCTCCTGACCTCCCGACACAAACAAAATTCAGCAGAATTCCAGGGCTTCCCTGAACACTCTTGGGAAACCCTTACACCAGTGGACAGCTCCAAACCAGGCTGCCAAGGTCCAAATCTCACCCAAGGACCTTGGGTGTGTCTCAGTTTCAGGAGACCTCAGTTTCCTCACCCACAAAAGGGGATTACAGCCACACCCTCCCCCCGCCCCCCGTCCCCCATGTGGGAAAGCACCACGGTGCTCACCAAAGGCTGGCTCCCTTCCTTCTCCTCTGTGAGAACCATGGACAGACCCCGGGGCCAACACAACAGGAAACACCTGAACCGGGGCCTATCAATTGTGGCAATGACCCTCACGTTGCTCCTGAATTCCCCTGCCACTGGCCTGGCGCGTGACAGCTATACTGAGTGAGTGGCCTGCAGAAGCTGAGGGCCCTCAGGTGAATCACTCCATCTTCCCAGGCCCCTTCATCATAGAGGAGTCTTTTTGATGGCAGAGTCCCCACTGTAAGGCCACCTTGAAGAGAGTGGCCGCTGGGATGGTGTTGGCCAGCCATGGGGAGGGATGTGGTAAGAAGCACCTTTCTGGCTGGGCGTGGTGGCTCACGCCTGTAATCCCAGCACTTTGGGAGGACGAGCTGGGCAGATCACAAGGTCAAGAGATCGAGACCATCCTGGCCAGCACGGTGAAACCCCATCTCTACTAAAAATACAAAAATTAGCTGGGCATGGTGGCGCGCGCCTGTAGTCCCAGCTACTGGGGAGGCTGAGGCAGGAGAATCGCTTGAAACTGGAAGGCGGAGGTTGCAGTGAGCTATTACGCCACTGCACTCCAGCCTGGCGACAGAGCAAGACTTCATCTCAAGAAAAAAAAAAAGAAGTGCCTTTCCCTCTGGTCTTGGGGCTGAAGGCCTGTGCAGAGATGGGGAGCCCTCCTTTTGAAGACAAGCTGCCATATCTCAGTGAACTGAAGTCCCATAGTCCTGTGGGTAGTTACAGTGCAGGATTTTTTTTCTTTTTTGAGACAGAGTCGGAGTGCAGTCTCAAAAAAAAAAAAAAAAAGGCCAGGCGTGGTGACTCACACCTGTAATCCCAGCACTTTGGGAGGCTGAGGTGGGCGGATCACGAGCTCAGGAGATCGAGACCATCCTGGCTAACACAGTGAAACCCTGTCTCGGCTAAAAAAAATTAAAAAAAAAAAAAAAAAAAAATATATATATATATATGGCCGGGCGTGGTGGCTCAAGCCTGTAATCCCAGCACTTTGGGAGGCCGAGACGGGCGGATCACGAGGTCAGGAGATCGAGACCATTCTGGCTAACCTGGTGAAACTCCGTCTCTACTAAAAATACAAAAAAAAAAACTAGCCGGGCGAGGTGGTGGGTGCCTGCAGTCCCAGCTACTCGGGAGGCTGAGGCAGGAGAATGGCATAAACCCAGGAAGCGGAGCTTGCAGTGAGCTGAGATCCGGCCACTGCACTCCAGCCTGGGCAGCAGAGCGAGACTCCGTCTCAAAAAAAAAAGAAGAAGAAAAAAAAAAAAAAAATATATATATATATATATGGTGGGCATGGTGGCGGGCCCTTGTAGTCCCAGCTACTTGGGAGACTGAGGCAAGAGAATCGCTTGAACTTGGGAAGCGGAGGTTCCAGAGAGCTGAGATCGCGCCTCAGGACTCCAGCCTGGGCAATAGAGTGAGACTCAGTCTCAAAAAAATAAATAAACAAATAAATAAAAAATAAAATGCTTAATAAACTCCAGCAGCCTGGCCTCACAGAGCACCTGTTTGCCAGGCCTGTTATCCTCTCACAGTCACCACGGTGGCCTCACAAGGAAGATGTAATTTCACTCCATTTTACAGGTTTAGAAACTGAGGCTTAAGCAACTTACATAGGGGACCAAAGTTAGTGTCAGGACCTGAGATTTGACCCTCCTGGGGTTTTGGCCTGGGGCCACTGGCTGCTTTCTGCTATTTGTCTGGAGGGTCTGTGATTTCAGATGGAGGCTCACCCCAGAGTCCTTGGGTCACGCCCACCTTTCCTGGCACTGGGAGGATACCCCAAGGCCTGGCCAGGTTCTCCACCAGCTGGCTACGGCCCAAAGGAGAGGCTCCGGAGGACTTTCCCTTATAAGGACAACAGCTCAGCTATGATGAAACTTCTCAGCCTCCTAGCTGGGGAGGTGGGGGAGGGGAAATGACTGTGGCTTCAAGGGCTACAGCTGAGTTTGAGCCTCCTCAGGAACTTGCCCACAAGCCTCCACTCTCTGTTGTCATAATTTTATGGGAAGAGGGGCCAGGCAGGGCTTGAGACCAGAGGGGGTAGTACACAGAAGGGAAGATGCCTACACTAAGGCCTAGGGAGGAGACAGGACCCTTCAACATCCAGCAGGAAGCTTGCAGATCTGGACTCCAAGCCGTAGGCATATCTGGTTTCAAACTCACACTCACCCTGGGGAGGACTATCAGAGGGTCCAGAAGGCTATTAGGCCAGCCATCCCTTTCTCTCTTTGGTTTTTTTTTTTTTTTTGAGATGGAGTCTCGCTCTGTCGCCCAGGCGGGAGTGCAGTGGCACGATCTCGGCTCATTGCAAGCTCCACCTCCCAGGTTCATGCCATTCTCCTGCCTCAGCCTCCCAAGTAGCTGGGACTACGGGCGCCTGCCCCAGGATGGTCTAGATCTCCTGACCTCGTGATCTGCCCGCCTCTGCCTCCCAAAGTGCTGGGATTACAGGTGTGAGCCACCATGCCTGGCCTCCTTTATTTAATTATTTATTTATTTGTTGGAGACTGAGTCTTGCTCTGTGGCACAGGCTGGAGCCAGGCTGGAGTGCAGTGGTGCGATCTTGGCTCACTGCAACCTCTGCCTCCTGGGTTCAAGCGATTCTCCTGCCTCAGCCTCCCGAGTAGCTGGGACTACAGGCGCCCACCACCACGCCCAGCTAATTTTGTATTTTTAGTAGAGATGGGGTTTCATCATGTTGGCCATGTTGGTTTCGAACTCCTGACCTCAGGTGATCCACCTGCCTCAGCCTCCCAAAGTGCTAGGATTACAGGCGTGAGCCACCACGCCTGGCCCCTTTCTCCCTTTGGACCTCTAAGGTGGAGTCCTAAAGAGCAGGGTGGGTGGGGCTGGTCAGCTTTCAGCACCACCCGACCTTCCTCCCTGTGAAGCCTGTGTCCCTAGGGGACTGCCCTCCCCAACACAATTCATCAGCCCACCATCCAGTCTGAGAAACTATTCCATCCATGGAATCACAGGATATTAGGGCTGATAAGGATCTTTGAGACGTCTAGTCTCACCTGCTGGTTTTAGAGAGGAGGAAATAGCAGCTCAGAGGAGCCAGGAGAGGTGGTGGCTCATATGTGTAATTCCAGCACTTTGGGAGGCTGAGGTGGGCAGATGTCTTGAAGCCAATCTTCAAGGCTTGAGAGTAGCCTGAGCAACATGGCAAAATCCTGTCTCTACAAAAAAATACAAAAATTAGCAGGGCATGGTGGTGTGGGCTGAAGTGGGAGGATCACTTAAACCTGGGAGGCGGAGGTTGCAGTCAGCTAAGATCATGCCACTCCCGTCTCAGAAAAGAAAAAAAAAACCTGGTATTGTCCATTTGTTTTGTTAAAATATATGTGTGTGTGGTGTGTGTGTGTGTGTGTGTGTTTGGCTTTCTTTTGGTTTCTCATTAAAACTTCCTTTTTAAGAAATCCCAAGTTAACTGAATAACAGGATAAAGAGCTTTTTCTACACCCAGTTCTGGTTAGTTCTGGGGGTCAGTGTTTCCCTGAAGACCATGTCTGGAGTTGGCAGCAGGGGAGGCAAGATCCCAAGGGAGAGATGGATGTGGCAGACGGAGAATCTGTCTCTGACACTGCTGTGCATAAGCCGTGGCACCTGGAGTGGCTGCTCAGCCTCTTCAAATTGTAGTCTCATCTCTTAGGGGAAACAATCACTTCTGGCAAGGAGATTCTGAGGATGAAATAAGATAATTTAGATAAAGCATTTGCTCAGGGCCCGCTACATAGCAAGGGCTTAGTAAATGGGTAATCATATTGTGTATTGGGCACCTACTCCATGCCAACATTACATTAAGTGCTGTGGATTCCAAGTACAATAAAATGGGATCTTTCCTTAGGTTGCTCACTGCCAGTCGGAGACAGACACTCCAACCCAGTAAATGCAATGGGACAAGCTCTGTGTTAGACCCACAGGCAAATTCTGTGGCAGCAGACAGCAGACATCAACAGGCTGTGTTTGCTGAGGGAATCAATCGAAACCTGAGGAGGAGGTGTTTTTGCCTGGGCCTTGAAGGAAGGAGGAGTTATAGTTTACAGAACAGAGGCAGCAGGGAAGGACATTGGAGACAGAGGGAACAGAGTCACAGCAGGTTGCTGGGTTACTGGAGCAGTGGTCAGCTCTTTGCATTGTCTCCTGTTGGCTATAAGACGTGGGGGACTGGGAGATGTGGTGGGAGAGGGCAGGGGGCATGCTGGTCACCCAGAAAGGTTGGACTTTGCTCTAGAGACCAAGGGAGTCTGGGGAGGGGGTCGTTTCAGGAGGTGGGGGGTGGCGGATGTGGGCCGTGGGGTGGAGACTGGAGGCAGGGAGGGTAGTTAGTGACAGTGAACCAGGGGAGGAGTGGTGAGGGCCTGAGCTGCAACGGTGGCATTAGGGGTAGAGTGGAGGAGAACTGGGGACCTTGGGGCATTGTAAATGTGGGAGAGATGGAATGGGAGAGAGGGAATTCAGAGATGACTCACAGAGTTCTAAGGAAGTGGGAGTACCTTTTCTTGAGATAGGAAGCCCCAGGGGAAGGGTGGGATGGGGAGAGGATGGTGGCCATGTGGAGGGGTCTGGTGATCTACTAGAATTGAGCTGAGGCAAAAAATTGACAGTCACGGGCATCCGGACGGTGGGTAATTAAAGCCACAAACACTGCTGAGTTATAGCTCATATGTTACTTAAGATTAGATTTGACTATGACTGACAAGAGGCCATGGTGTCAGAAGAGTTCATCAGAGGCTAAATCGCAGCTCCGGGGAAGTTAGGCCAAGATAGCAGTGACACAAATTCATTTCTCTTGCATGACTTAAGTCTGGTGGTAGAGGCCATTTCTATCATGGCACTCCATGGTTGTCTGGGACCCAGGCTCCTTCCCTCATACTGCTCTGCCATCTTACCCTTTGAGTTTGATTTCTGGACCCATGAGGCGATACAGCTGCAGCCCCCGCATAAGTGTTCTCATCCTTGGGAAGCAAGAAGGGGTTTAGGATGCACACCTTCCCTTTAGAGACACTTTCTGGAAGTTCTACTTCTGTCTCATTGCAAGGGTGGTCTTGCAGCTAGCTGCCTAGTGTTTTTCTCCTGTTGACTGTGTGCCAGCTGAAAATCAAGTCTTGTTACTAAAAAAGAAGGGAGGGAATGGAGCTAGAGCAGTGTTTTTCAACTGCGGATGATGTTGCCTTCAGAGGATATTTGTCAATGTCTGGAGATATCTTTGTTTTTCACAAATGGGGACATTGCTACTGGCATTTAGTGGATGGAGGCCAGAGATGCTGCTGAACACCCTGCAATGCACAGGACAGCCCCCCACCCCCACAACATCTTGGGGGCTACTCATCCAAAATATCAGTAGTGCTGAGGTTGAGAAACCCTGACCTAGGTGGACAACGTGTAGTCTCTTTGCCACAACCAGGACGGGGTATAGAGTGAGTGGACTAGTCACCATAGATGTGCAAAGACACCTGTCCCTGGCAGACCATAATGTCAGGAGAGTTCAGCAACAGCCCAGACCTAGGCTCTGGTTTTATCAGATTTGTCCCAGCTTGGTGGGGCTCTTGCCCTCAAAGAGGCTTTGTTTTGTTTGTGTCTCTTTGATTCATCTCTGTTGTAAAAATTATTTTTATTTTATTTTTTATTTTTATTTTTGTTGAGATGGAGTCTCGCTCTGTCACCCAGGCTGGAGTGCAGTGGCCGGATCTCAGCTCACTGCAAGGTCCGCCTCCTGGGTTTACGCCATTCTCCTGCCTCAGCCTCCCAAGTAGCTGGGACTACAGACGCCCGCCACCTCGCTTGGCTAGTTTTTTGCACTTTTTTTTTTAGTAGAGACGGGGTTTCACGTGTTAGCCAGGATGGTCTCGATCTCCTGACCTCGTGATCCGCCCGTCTCGGCCTCCCAAAGTGCTGGGATTACAGGCTTGAGCCACCGCGCCCGGCCTATTTTTATTTTTTGTAGTAATGGGGTCTCACTATTTTGCCTAGGCTGGCCCTTGTTTTATTCATTTCTTGATGTTGAACTCTAAAGCAGAGACCCAGGTTGGAGCCTCGAGGAAGAGGCTTAAGATATAGGCTGGCTGAGCTCAGTGGCTAATCCCAGCACTTCAGGAGGCCGAGGCAGGAGGAGCACCTGAGGCCAGGAGTTTGAGAGCAGCCTGGGCAATGTAGCAAGACCCTGTCACTACAAAATATTACAAAATAATTAGCCAGGTGCAGTGGCATGCGCTTGTAGTTCTAACTGCTCAGGACGCTGAAGTGAGAGGATCCTTTGAGCCCATGAGTCCCAGGTTACAGTGGGCTATGATCATGCCAGTGCATTCCAACGTGGGCAACAAAGTGAGACTCTGTCTCAAAACAAACAAACAAATATATATATATATATATATATATATATATGCATTTCTTTGCCCACTAGCCACACCCCTGAGCTGCAGGTAGGGGAAAGAGTCCAGTAGTCTTCGTAGTCAGGGCCAAGTTCTGATTCAGTCTCTCACAGTGTGACCCAATCAGGACTTCCCCTCAGCTGCCTGGCCACAAGCCGGGGCTGGGTGGCCAAGGTGAGGCCCTTGTGGCCTTGAATCCGCAGAGATGCCAAGGCAGCTTTGCCAGCTTTGCCCAAATTGCTGGGCTGGCCTTTCTGTGCTTCCTCCCCACCAACCAGCCTTCCAGCCTAGTCAGCTTTTCTGGGCCCCTCCCACCTCCATTTCCTTCCAGCCTGTGGCCTTGGGTCTGAAGGGAAGCAGCCCTGCCCCAGCTGTGGCCAGCGCCACGCCATGCTGAGGCTGAGGCCTGTGGGTCCCCAGAGTGCCCAGGGTGTGGTGTGGGTGAGAGTGTGCTGGTCCGTGGGATGAGGAGGGTGCAAACAGCTCTGTCTCTGGGGAAGGCTAGGCGAGAGGAACAGCTGCCAAGCCATTCTGAACATTTGGGGTCCCTGCTATGGGTGAGCAAAAGTCTCCCCAGACTAAACAGCCCCCTTTTCTCTGTCTGTGAAAAGGTTCCCCTGGAGAGGAATTTGTCTCAAAATCATCCCTCAGACTTGGGCCAAGCTCAGTCTCTACAGTGGATCTGGGAGGCGGGGTTCCATGAACTCAGGAAGTATCTTCCAATCTGTTTCTGGAGGGCCAAGGGACCCTGGAGTTTTTTAGCATTTTGAAATATCCACGATATTCAACAAGACTAGGCAGCAGATTGGACTGGATTGGTGGCACAGACCTTTCGGCTCTGTGAGCTTTGACAAGTCGCCTAACCTCTGCTCCTCAGTTACCTCATCAGTTAAATGAGGAGAATTGTGCCCACCTGAGAGCTTGGAGGATTAAATAGGATCGCGCATGCGTGGCACCTGGACGACGCCCACACAGTGCCCACGGGAGGCCCTCAGGAAGCCGCCGCTGTTACTATCATTGTACCATCACTCTATCTCTCAGAAGAGCCTTTTCCTTCCTTTTCTTTTCTTTCTTTCTTTCTCTCTCTCTCTTTCTTTCTTTCTTTTTTTTTTGAGATAGAGTTTTGCTCTTGTTGCCCAGGCTGGAGCACAAAGGTGTGATCTTGGCTCACTGCAACCTCCACCTCCCAGGTTCAAGCAATTCTCCTGCCTCAGCCTCCCGAGTAAGGAGAGGCTTTTCTACTCTTTTTTCGGAAAGCCTTTTTCTGTAATTCTGACCAAAGAAAGTCTAAGATGGAGGAACCCCAGTAACCTACACTTTACAGATGGAGAGGCAAGAGAAGGGACTTGCCCAAGGCCACACATGGTGCCTATGGCAGGGCATCAACAAGCCTGGATCACTGCAGCATTCTTCTCCCCACCCTCTTCCCATTCAGGAAACAAGGCCAGTCCTGTCATTTGTGCTGTTGTCTCAGACACCAAAAGGCTGTTTTCCTTCTGTCCAGCTCAGCATCGATGCCTGGAATCAGGAAGCAGGGTGATGGAAAGTGTCCTGTCTGACGTCTTCCTGCGGAGGGGGGGACAGCATCCTCACAGGACTGGGCTTCCTGAAATACAGCTGTGGCAGCAGCTTCAGAATTTGGCAGAACATTTAACATTATTATTATTATTATTTTTGAGACAGAGTCTCACTGTGTTGCCCAGGCTGGAGTGCAGTGGTGCAATCTCGGCTCACTGCAACCTCCCCCTCCCAGGTTCAAGTGAGTCTCCTGCCTCAGGCTCCCAAGTAGCTGGGATTACAGGTGCGTGCCACCACTCCTGGCTAATTTTTGTGTTTTTAATAGAGTCTGGATTTTGCCATGTTGGCTAGGCTGGTCTTGAACTCCTGACCTCAGGTGATTCGCCTGCCTCGGCCTCCCAAAGTGCTGGGATTACAGGCGTGAGCCACCGCGCCTGGCCTAACATTATTTTTTAAAAGATCTAGTATTGGGAATAAGGTGAGGAGGAGGAGAGATGGGGTAGATGTAAGGAAATGAAGTTTTCCAGCAGAGAATGACTAGAGTTACTCTAGAAATGATAAATCAAGAAATAGAGCATGAATGTGTTATTTGCAGCCAGGGAGAGAAATTATTCCTTTTTTTTTTTTTTTTTTTTTTTAGTTTCCTACACTACATGGATGTAAAAATCATTCACTATTAACATAGTTACTTCTGGGTAGTGGTTCTAGAGGTAGGATAATTTACTTCTTTTTTTTTTTTTTTTTTTTTTTTTTTTTTTTTGATACGGAGTCTGGCTCTGTGCAGGCTGGAGTGCAGTGGCCGGATCTCAGCTCACTGCAAGCTCCGCCTCCCGGGTTCACGCCATTCTCCTGCCTCAGCCTCCCGAGTAGCTGGGACTACAGGCGCCCGCCACCTCGCCCGGCTAGTTTTTTGTATTTTTTAGTAGAGACGGGGTTTCACCGTGTTAGCCAGGATGGTCTTGATCTCCTGACCTCGTGATCCGCCCGTCTCGGCCTCCCAAAGTGCTGGGATTACAGGCTTGAGCCACCGCGCCCGGCCGATAATTTACTTTTTAATTGGATACTTTTCTTTCTTTTTTTCTTTTTTCTTTGAGACAAGGTCTCTGTTGCCCAGGCTGGAGTACAGTGCACCATCACGGCTCACTGCAGCCTTGACTTCCCGGGCTCAATCGATCCTCCCACCTCAACCTTCTGAGTAGCTGGGACAATAGGCAAATGCCACCACATCCATCTAATTTATTGTATTTTTTGTATAGATAGAATCTCGCCATGTTGCCCAGGCTGGTCTTAAACTCCTGAGCTCAAGCAATCTACCTGCCTTGGCCTCCCAAAGTGCAGAGATTACAGGTGTGAGTGACTTCACCCAACCAATAATTGGATACTTTTCAGTACTATTTGAATTATTATTATTTGCCATACACATATGTTACATCTATTAATAAAATAGGCCAGGCATGGTGGCTTTCGCCTGTGAGCTACTTGGGAGGCTGAGGCAGGAGAACTGCTTGAACCCGGGAGGCGGAGGTGCGGTGAGCCAAGATCGCGCCATTGCACTCCAGCCTGGGCAACAAGACCGAAACTCCGTCTCAAATAAATAAATAAATAAAAAGAGTGCTGAGCTTGGAGGCAGGCAGGGGCTACTTTTGTCTCTAGCCTTGTTGAATGTGACCCTCCCAGGTAGTCCTCGGTCAAACTAATAGGGAATTCTGTGTCAGTCAAATTTCAGCTAGACCCTTCTCCTGTCCCCTCAAGACCCAGTTAAGATTGGCTCCATGGGCTGGGCGCAGTGGCTCACGCCTATAATCTCAACACTTTGGGAGGCTGAGGCGGGTGGATCATGAGGTCAGGAGATCAAGACTATTCTGGCTAACACGGTGAAACCCCGTCTCTACTAGACATACGAAAAAATTAGCCGGGTGTGGTGGCGGGCGCCTATAGTCCCAGCTACTTGGGAGGCTGAGGCAGCAGAATGGCGTGAACCTGGGAGGCGGAGCTTGCAGTGAGCTGAGATCGCGCCACTGCACTCCAGCCTGGGTGACAGGGCGAGACTCTGCCTCAAAAAAAAAAAAAAGGCTCCAGAAAATTTTAAAAAAGTGGCCCTAGACTATTCAATAAATGGAGCTAGAAATTTGGTTATCCATATGAAAAAGAAAAAGAAATATTTACCTCCCACTATACACAAAAAATCAACTCTAGCTGGATCAATAACTCAAAAAGTTAAAGGTTAAAACCTTTAGGTCAGGCACAGTGGCCTATGCCTGTAATCCCAGAACTTTGGGAGGCCGAAGTAGGAGGATCATTTGCAGCCAGGAGTTCAAGACCAGCCTGGGTAACACAGCAAAACCTCATCTCTACAATAAATACAAAAATTAGCTGGGCGTGATGGCACGTGCTTATGGTTCCAGCTACTCAGGAGGCTGAGGGAGGATCACTTGAGCCCAGGAAGTCGAGGCTGCACTGAACCATGATTGTACCATTGTACTCCACAAAGAGTCCCTGTCTCAAAAAAAAAAAACCCAAAACCCAGGCCTGGTGGTTTGAGCTTGCAGTCCTAGCTACTTGAAAAGCTAAGGCAGGAGGATCACTTGAGTCTGAGAGTTGGAGGCTACAGTGAGCTATGATCTCACCACTGTACTCCTGCCTATGTGACAGAGCAAACTCTTTACAAATCAATTAACAAAAAGATAAAAAATACAATAGGAAAATTAACAAAAGATATGAATAGGCATTTCACTGAACAGAAAACATGTCTGGCTAATAAACATGAAGACATGTTCAACCTCCTTAACATTAAGAGAAATACAGATAAGCCCCATAGTGAATATCATTTTACATCCATTTGGTTGGCAAAAGTTAAACACTTTGGACTGGGTGCGGTGGCTCATGCCTGTAATCCCAGCACTTGGGGAGGCCGAGGCAGGTGGGTCACCTCAGGTCAGGAGTTTGAGACCAGCCTGGCCAACATGGTGAAACCCCGTCACTACTAAAAATACAAAAATTAGCCGGGTGTGGTGGTGTGCACCTGTAATCCCAGCTACTCAGGAGGCTGAGGTGGGAGAATTGCTTGAAGCCGGGAGGGAGAGGTTGCAGTGGGTTGACATCGTGCCATTGCACTCCAGCCTGGGTGAGAAGAGCAAAAATCTGTCTCAAAAAAAAAAAAAGTTAAACACTTTGACAGTACAAAGGGGACAAAGGATATGGACCATGAACTCTCTTTTGCTCAGTTGTTGGGAGTAAAAATTGGCACAACTACTTTAAAAAACAATTTGACATGTTCATGTCAAGCTGAACATACATCTAACTAGAGTGGTTGAGTGACTTGCCCAAGCTTATAGCTAGTGCATTTCGGAGCTGGGATTTGAACCAAATTGGCACCAAAGAAGGACAAAGGACACTGATGAAACACTCCCAGACATTGGGGCAACTGCTGGCCAGGGCCGGAATGTTCTGTGACCCCCACAGGGGAAAACTAAGTGAAATATCTGAAAACATCACAAACGTAGACACACTATCGTAGCCTCACAGGAAGAAAGGGAACTTACCAGGCATCTGGCCCTGACACAGCGTGAGTTCTGGAATGATGATTGCGGGTGCACTGCCCTCCCTCCCTTCGTTTAGCCACTGTGCAGAGTGAACACCCACAGGTCTCAACATGTGACTCTCTTCTGCAAGAGTCAGCCCAGTGGGGAGACAGACACCCCGGAGACCTAGATACGTGCTGGGCTGGGTGGCAGTGCCACAGCTGGGCACTTTACTCCCCAACATAAATGTAGGCATTTCTGTGTCTTGTGAGCCCATGAATCCTCATAAGACCCTGTTGAGTTGGGAATTACTGCAGAGCTGTAACAGACAGAAAACCTAGGCCCACAGACGGCCAGTGACCTCCCATGGGCACACAGCTTGGATGTGGCAGAACAGGGTGTGGAATCCAAGCCTTCTGGTGCTAAACCCTGCAGGATTGTAGCAGGTCACACTCCAGGCTCCCAAGCCAAGCAACCATTTAAAAATGCCTTCCCGTGTCCGGGCGCGGTGGCTCACGCCTGTAATCCCAGCACTTTGGGAGGCCGAGATGGGTGGATTACTTGAGGTCAGGAATTTGAGAACAGCCTGGCCAACATGGTGAAACCCCATCTCTACTAAAAATACAAAAAATATGAGCTGGGCGTGGTGGCACATGACTGTAATCCCAGTTACTCAGGAGACTCAGGCACGAGAGTTGCTTGAACCCAGGAGGCGGAGGTTGCAGTGAGCTGAGATCATGCCACTGCACTCCAGCCTGGGTGACAGAGTGAGACCCTGTCTCAAAAAAAAAAACAACAAAAAAAAGAAAATGCCCCCCTGTGGGCCACAGGCTCTGCCTTGCAGTGGGATATCTTCCTGGCTTTCTTCCTCAGAAACAGATGTTTCATCCTCCTACTGTTCTCTTGACTGGCTCCACAATTGTTGCGAAGACAAACTGGGTGAATCACATCTAAAGCAGAAGCAAGTCTGCATGAACCCCAACACTTCCCCAGTCAATTTCCTGTGTTGGGTTCAGAGGGGTCACTTCAAACTCTCAGCATATTCAAGACAAAACTCTGCCTGTAAGGCCACCTCTTGGGATGTGGTTCAGGGAAGGAGGTAGGAATATGTGGCAGGGCCCTCTGGCTATACGGATCTCTCTATCTGCCAGAAACCCCACCACTAAAACCATTTCTTTGTATCATGTCCCCAGAGGGATCTTGATAATTGTGAAACACCAAACAACTTGGCCAGCCGTGAGTCCCAAATCACAGCTATGAAAGTGCTTTACAGTTTATAAAGTGATTTCACAGCGAGAAATGGGTTTGCTCCTCATAACAGCTGTGAAAGTTAGGGCGGCAATTTAAATGTGTCCATGGAATAGATGAGGACACTGAGTGAGGCCCTGAGAGGCAGAGGAATTCCATAGCCAATCAGAGCCCACACTTGAAGACAGGTCTTTCTGCTCCACATTGCATGCACCCCTGATAACTGGGGGTTGCCTTGGGAGCAGATGCTGATGGGACACAGAACAGGCAGACTTTGATAGGAAGGCAGACGGATGAGGGGAAAAGGTTCTAAAGAAGGAGGTGGATGGCAGAGCTTGGCTAGAAGGGAGCAGGAGTCCCCAGGGAATCGAGGATCTGGGCAGGGGAAAGGGTAGCCTGGCAGCAGGGAGAGGTGGAGGATGAACTCCTGGAGCCAGGGCCTGAGTTCTGTTCGGGCCCTGTCCTGAAGCCTGAGGGGCTGGAGTGGACTTCTCCTCTAGGATCTATCTGCTCTTTCCTCTCTGAGGACCTGCCAGCTCTCCTGGGAGGCGCTCAGGTTATCTTGTGAGCCTGTCAGCACTGACCTTGTTACGCGGCTCATGACTGCTCCTCATGCGACCTCAGATGAGTCAAGAGGGGAAGCAGGCGCAAAGGGCTTCCAGGGGATTCCCAGGATGCAGGCAGCTTGGGGCCCTAGGGGAAAGAGCCTGAGGCTTTTCAAGGTGGGCTGTGAAGCCACCTTCCTCCCAGGATTGAGGGGCAGTCAAAATATCCTCAAACCTAATGTTATTTCTCACCTGCCAAGTGGCAGCAGTGTGGCATTGGGGCATAAAAGCTGTTAACAGTGGGGAAAGGCCTGGCCCAGTGCCAAGCAGGCTGTGGGCGTCCCTAGAAGAATGAGCAACATAACTACAAGCAGGAGTCCCAGGCCCTGGGCACAGAGACACCCCTTTATCGAGACCTACTACCTGCCAGGCACTTTATTTGTTGGTAAATTTAATCAGATTTTGAAAACCACAAAATCTGGATACATTTGGATTGTTGTATTTGTTGTAATTGTTGGATATAGTTACATATACATGCTATAAAATAAAAGATAGAACTAGACCAAGGGTTCTTAATCTGGCATCTAAGGGAACCCTAAAGATCAAAGGATAGAGTTCAAGGAGTCTAAAAATTTCGAAGAGAAAAAAATATATCTTTATTTTCACTAATTTCTACCTGAATTTTAGCATTCTCTTCAATGATGAATGTAGGCAACAAACCACAGCCATATTAGCAGGATTCGTGATGATGTCACTAGCAATTACAGATATTTTCAAATCATATAATGGTTTTTGAAGATATTTCAAAATATGGTTTACACTCATCACTATTTCAAAATTATAGCAGTTCTTGGACCTATTGTTAGCTCTTGATCTTTCATGCATTAATTAGGAAGCACTATCTAGTACTATGTCAAAATATATTTTTAAAATTGATGACTATATTTTAATACAACTGGTTTTCTTTGTAAGCCTATGCTAGCTTATTTTGTGCATTTCAGAACATTATTCTGAGAAGGGGGTCTGCAAGTTTTTACCAAATGACAAAGGAGGCCATGGCACACACAAAAGAGGTTAAGAACCCCTGATCTAGGTCTTCCCTGCAGTATTTTGTGACATATCCACGTTTAAAAAATGGATTCTGGCTGGGTCCTGTGGCTCACTCCTATAATCCCGGCACTTTGGGATGCCAAGGCAGGTGGATCACTTTAGCCCAGGAGTTTGAGACCAGCCTGGGCAACATAGCAAAACCTCATCTCTCCAAAAATTATAAAAAATTAGCCAGGCATAGTGGCATGCACTTGTAGTCCCAGCTACTCAGGAGACTGGGGTTAGAGAATTGCCTTGAGCCCAAGAGGTTGAGGCTGCAGTGGGCCATGATTGTGCCACTGCACTCCAGCCTGCTGGGTGACAGAGTGAGACCCTGCCTCAAAGGAAAAAGGCCGGGGACAGTGGCTCACGCCTGTAATCCCAGCACTTTGGGAGGCTAAGGCGGGTGGATCACCTAAGGTCGGAGTTCGAGACCAACCTGGCCAACATGGTGAAACCCCATTTCTACTAAAAATACAAAAATTAGCCGAGCATTGTGGTGCACGTGCCTGTAGTCCCAACTACTCGGGAGGCTGAGGCAGAAGAATTTCTTGAACCTGGGAGGTGGAGGTTGCAGTGAGCCAAGATTGCGCCACTGGACTTCAGCCTGGGTGTGACAGAGCAAGGCTCTGTCTCAAAAATTAATAAAAAAAAAGATTCTGATTTTTCAGAGACCATTTTCCAGTCACATCAGAAAGTTGAGTGCCGATCTGATTATTTCACTTAATTGCATAAAATTCAACTCAGTGACATCCCTGGACAGTGAGCAATCCACAGCTCCTCAGTTGAAAAGTCTTCCCCCACAAAAGGCATATACATTGTTTAACTTAAAAGCTGCATGTTGGCTGGGCGCGGTGCCTCACTCCTGTAATCCCAGCACTTTGGGAGGCTGAGGTGGGTGGATCACGAGGTCAGGAGTTTGAGACCAGCTGGGCCAACATGGTGAAACCCTGTCTCTACTAAAAATACAAAAATTAGCCGAGCATTGTGGTGCACGTGCCTGTAGTCCCAACTACTCGGGAGGCTGAGGCAGAAGAATTTCTTGAACCTGGGAGGTGGAGGTTGCAGTGAGCCAAGATTGCGCCACTGGACTTCAGCCTGGGTGTGACAGAGCAAGGCTCTGTCTCAAAAATTAATAAAAAAAAAGATTCTGATTTTTCAGAGACCATTTTCCAGTCACATCAGAAAGTTGAGTGCCGATCTGATTATTTCACTTAATTGCATAAAATTCAACTCAGTGACATCCCTGGACAGTGAGCAATCCACAGCTCCTCAGTTGAAAAGTCTTCCCCCACAAAAGGCATATACATTGTTTAACTTAAAAGCTGCATGTTGGCTGGGCGCGGTGCCTCACTCCTGTAATCCCAGCACTTTGGGAGGCTGAGGTGGGTGGATCACGAGGTCAGGAGTTTGAGACCAGCTGGGCCAACATGGTGAAACCCTGTCTCTACTAAAAATACAAAAATTAGCTGGGCATTGTGGTGCACGTGCCTGTAGTCCCAACTACTCGGGAGGCTGAGGCAGAAGAATTTCTTGAACCTGGGAGGTGGAGGTTGCAGTGAGCCAAGATTGCGCCACTGGACTTCAGCCTGGGTGTGACAGAGCAAGGCTCTGTCTCAAAAATTAATAAAAAAAAAGATTCTGATTTTTCAGAGACCATTTTCCAGTCACATCAGAAAGTTGAGTGCCGATCTGATTATTTCACTTAATTGCATAAAATTCAACTCAGTGACATCCCTGGACAGTGAGCAATCCACAGCTCCTCAGTTGAAAAGTCTTCCCCCACAAAAGGCATATACATTGTTTAACTTAAAAGCTGCATGTTGGCTGGGCGCGGTGCCTCACTCCTGTAATCCCAGCACTTTGGGAGGCTGAGGTGGGTGGATCACGAGGTCAGGAGTTTGAGACCAGCTGGGCCAACATGGTGAAACCCTGTCTCTACTAAAAATACAAAAATTAGCTGGGCATGGTGGCAGGCGCCTGTAATCCCAGCTACTCGGGAAGCTGAGGCAGGAGAATCGCTTGAACCCAGGAGGCGGAGGTTGCAGTGAGCTGAGATTGTGCCATTGCACTCCAGCCTGGGGGACAAGAGCAAGACTTCGTCTCAAAAAAAAAAACAAAAAAAAAACTGCATGTTTTTCTTCATACTTATGTCTAATCATCATAATTAGACAATGTCGTAAGAGGAATGGTTAAAGGACTATTCTGGCCAAGGGTCTTTTGGCCAGAAAAAAGGCTGGCGGTAGAGGGCTGGGGGAGAGGACACAAGACAGCTGTCTTGTTCTTACGAAGGGTGGACCTTACATTCCTGTGTGCAGATCTGGAAGTCCGACAAGGACTCATGGTTTGAAATCAGGACTCCAGGCGGTATGTCCATATAGCCTCTCTTCTCTCTTTCAGCCACTTCTCCCGGGACCTTGGGTCCTCCTGCTGGCTCCCCTCCCTCCTATGGAGATGTGCTCTGGGAGAAAGGCCATGAGGAAGAAGCTGGTGTTAAGGACAGAGTGGCCGACCCAAAGTGGAGCTGGTCAGGATGCTGGCCAGGGCACTGCCCACCGGTGTGGCTTGAGGACCCATCGCCACACCTGCCTGAGTCTCAGTCTCCCCAGCTGTAAAATGGGGACAATGATAGTTGCTCTTAGTTGGCAGGCACTAAATGAGATGGTAAATGGGAAAGTATTTGTGGTACAAGGTCACAAGGATCAAAAACTCACTCACACTCAGGTATAGGTGACTATAATCCTTCAAGTATAGCTTTTCGGAGTAGGCTAAGCCATGTAAATATAAATAACTATTTCTTTTTTTCTTTTTCTTTTCTTTTTTTTTGAGACAGAGTCTTGCTCTGTTGCCAGGCTGGAGTGCAGTGGTGAGATCTCAGCTCACTGCAACCTCCACCTCCCAGTTTCAAGCAATTCCCCTGCCTCAGCCTCCCCAGTAGCTGGGACTACAGGTGTGCGCCACCATGCCTGGCTTCACCATGTTGGCCAGGATGGTCTCAATCTCCTGACCTCGTGATCCGCCCGCCTTGGCCTCCCAAAATGTTGGGATTACAGGCAAGAGCCATCACACCCAGCCAGAAATAACTATTTCTATGTAAATTGGGGATCAAGTCTAGGTCAAATGACCGACTTTCTTTTCCAGTGGTGAACTCCCCCTTCCCTTCACGTGGATGGGAGAAATAGCACAGGTTCAGAATCAAACACTGCTGGGATTAAATCCTGGCTCCCCCATGCCCTACACCTGGCCTTAAGCAAGATGGTTCCACTTATTTGAGACTCACTTTATCATCTGTTAAGTGGGGATAATAATAGGACGCACCCCCAGTGCTGTTGTGAAGATTAGATAAAATCCTCTGTGAAGAGCACTCAGCACAGAGGTATGGGAACAAACACCTCAAAAATGTTTATTAGGCCACGTGTGGTGGTTCACACCTGTAATCCCAACAGTTTGAGAGGCCGAGGCGGGAGGATTGCTTGAGCCCAGGAGTTTGAAACTGGCCTAGGCAACTCCATCTCTACAAAAAGTAAAAAAATTAGCCAGGTGCGGTGGTGCATGCCTATAGTCCCAGCTACTCAGGAGGCTGAGGTAGGAGGATTGCTTGAGCCCAGGAGGTTGAGGCCACAGTGACCTGTGATTGCACCAACTACACCCCAGCCTGGGTGACAGAGCAAGACCCTGTCTCAAAACAGCAAAAAAGCTTATCTATATATATGATCATGATTATTCAGGATCCAAATCCTACTGAGTGAGTGAATGGGCCATGAGTAATTACGGTGGGCTGGGCTGCGCCAAGGGCTACTGTAGTAAGGGGGCTGCAGGTAGATGGAACCCCCTCCAAACCCTTCCCCCACCACAGGGCTTCCTCCTGAGAGGGAAGACACTGCCCCACAAGCCCTTTTGTGTCAGGCCTTAGAGTGTGTGTACTCGACCTCTATGATGGCCTCCTCTTCTGGAGCTGACCCCAGACCGCAGGGTCAGCTGGCAAGAGCCTTGGCAGGGATTTGTGACCTCTTTCAGTCCCTTGGGCCCAAGAAGTTCACCGACTGCCAGGCCTGATGCTCAGCTGCATGGAACTGGCCCCCTTGGCCAGGCCTGGAGGCCCAGGAGGGAGGGCCCCAGAGTACAGCTGCCTCCTCAGAGAACCCCAGAGTCTCCCTCCTGTCAAATGGCTCCTCAGACAATGAGCAAGGCTGAAACTGAGCCGGAGAGAGGAGAATAGGAGCCGGGACCTAAAACAAGGAGTGAAAACTGAGAGAGGAAGGGCACCCACACAGGTCAAGTGGGGGAGCTTCAAGACCTCCTCAGAGCTGACTCCAGGGGCTGCAGCTCACACTTCTGAGGCCTGCCTTTCCTCCTTCACACACACACACACACACATACACCACACACACCAGGGCCCAGAGCTGCAAGACCCCTAGAGCCAGTGGTCCCCAACCTTTTTGGCACCAGGGACCAGGTTTGTGGAAAACACTTTTCCATGGACCTGGGGATTGGGGGTGGGGGACAGTTTCATCAGGTATTCGATTCTCATAAGGAGTGCACAACCTAGATCCCTCACAAGCAGAGTTCACAATAGGGTTCTCTCTCCTATGAGAATCTAACGCGGTTGCTGATTTGAGAGGAGGCGGAGCTCAGGCGACAGTGATCGCTAGCTGGACACTCACCTCCTGCCCTGCAACCTAGGGTTTGGGAACCTCTGCCCTAGGGGGACCAGATAGAAGGGGTCACCTCAGGAATCACCTTGTGTTTGCAAACCAACGTGGCCAGAGGCCACTATTTACTGCCGCTGACCAAGGGTCTTCCAGTACTGTTTCTAAAGTTTCAGCTATTCATGCATCACTTTCCAGATTTTTGCTATTTAAACTATTATCCATTTAATATTTTCCTTTAAATCAAGTCCTTTTAAAACTTAGCCTAGTCGGCCGGGCGCGGTGGCTCAAGCCTGTAATCCCAGCACTTTGGGAGGCCGAGACGGGCGGATCACGAGGTCAGGAGATCGAGACCATCCTGACTAACACGGTGAAACCCCGTCTCTACTAAAAATACAAAAACTAGCCGGGTGAGATGGCGGGCGCCTGTAGTCCCAGCTACTGGGGAGGCTGAGGCAGGAGAATGGCGTAAACCCGGGAGGCGGAGCTTGCAGTGAGCTGAGATCTGGCCACTGCACTCCAGCCTGGGCGACAGAGCGAGACTCCGCCTCAAAAAAAAAAAAAAAAAAAAAAAAAAAAACTTAGCCTAGTGGCATCCAGACATGGTAGCTGACATCTGTAATCCCAGCACTTTGGGAGGCCGAGGTGGGTGGATTGCTTGAGTTCAGGAGTTTGAGACCAACCTGGGCAACATGGCAAAACCCGGTCTCTACCAAAAATACAAAAATTAACTGGGTGTGGTGGTGCATGCCTGTGGTCCTAGCTACTTGGGAGGCTGAAGTAGGAGGATCACTGGAGCCTGGGAAGTTGAGGCTGCCATGAGCTGTGACTGCACCATTACACTCCAGCTTAAGTAATAGAACAAGACCCTGTCTCAAAAAAAAAAAAAAAAAATTAAAAAATTAAAAAACAAACAGGGCCGGGTGCGGTGGCTCAAGCCTGTAATCCCGGCACTTTGGGAGGTGGAGACGGGCGAATCACGAGGTCAGGAGATTGAGACCATCCTGGCTAACACGGTGAAACCCCGTCTCTACTAAAAAATACAAAAAAACTAGCCGGGCGAGGTGGCGGGCGCCTGTAGTCCCAGCTACTCGGGAGGCTGAGGCAGGAGAATGGCGTAAACCTGGGAGGCGGAGCTTGCAGTGAGCTGAGATCCAACCACTGCACTCCAGCCTGGGCGACAGAGCGGGACTCCATCTCAAAAAAAAAAAAAAGAAAAAAAAAAAAATCAGGCCAGGTGTGGTGTCTCATGCCCATAATCTCAGTTCTTTGGGAGGCCAAGGCGGGTGGATCACTTGAGGTCAGGAGTTTGAGACCTGCCTGGCTAGCATGGCAAAACCCCGGCTCTACTAAAAATACAAAAATTAGCCAGGCATGGTGGCAGGCGCCTGTAATTCCAGCTAGTTAGGAGGTTGAGGCAGGAGAATTGCTTGAACCCAGAGGTTGCAGTGAGCCAAGATCATGCCACTGCACTTCAGCCTGGGTGACAAAGCAAGTCTCTGTCTCAAAAAATAAAAATAATATAAATAAAAAACAAAAAACTTAGCCTAGTCACAGGGCATAATTTCTGTGAAATCATGAATTTGATGAGTTATTTTGTCCTGACTTATATTTGGATCAATATATTGTCAAAGTAATGATAATAATTTTATTTTTTAAATTTTATGTATTTATTTATTTTAGAGACAGGATCTCTCTGTTGCCTGGGCTGGTGTGCAGTGGCGCAATCATAGCTCACTACAGCCTTGAACTCCTGGGCTCAAGCAATCCTCTCACCTCAGCCTCTCAAGTAGCTGGAACTACAGGCATGCCCCACCACACCTGGCTAATTTTTAAGATACTTTTGTAGCCGGGCGCGGTGGCTCACGCCTGTAATTCCAGCACTTTGGGAGGCTGAGGTGGGTGGATCACGAGGTCAGGAGTTCAAGACCAGCCTGGCCAAGATGGTGAAACCCCGTCTCTACTTAAAAATACAAAAAAATTAGCCAGGCATGGTGGCACGCACCTGTAATCCCAGCTACTCCGGAGGCTGAGGCAGAGAATTGCTTAAAAACCTGCAGGGGCGGAAGTTGCAGTGAGCCGAGATCGCGTCACTGCACTTCAGCCTGGGCGACAGAGCAAGATTCCATCTCAAAAAAAAAAAAAAAAAAAGACCTTTAGAAGTTCATTTGACAGCACAGTGGGACATGAACTTGGAGTCTCGGATGTGCAGTCCTGACCTTGCTCTCAACACTGCTCAGGAAAGACATTATTCCTGCTCTGCCTTCCCACCTCTCCTCCCAGGCTCCTGTGATCCTCACAGGGAGAGCTAGAGCTTCTATAAAAAATGCTCTAATTGATTCTTAACAGGAAGTGAGGGCTTTTTCACTCTGAATTGACAACCACAGTGGCTACACACACACACACACACACACACACACACACATACAGTTAAGGTTTAAATATCTGTCCCCTCTGAAACTCATGTTGAAACTTAATCCCCAATATGGCAGTAGAAAATCGGGACCTTCAAGAGGTGATTGGGCCAGAGGACTCTGCCCTCATGAACAGATTCATTCATTCATGGATTAATGGATTAATGGGTTCATGGATTAATGGGTTATCACGGGAATGGGACTGTTGGCTTTATAATAAGAGGAAGAGAGATCTGAGCTAAGATGCTCAACCCCCTCATCATGTGATGCCCTGCAGGGCCTCAGGACTCTGCAGAGTCCCCATCACCAAGAAGGACCTCACAGGGTGCGGCCCTTCAGCCTTGGACTTCTCAGCCTCCACCACTGTAAGAAAGAATTCCTTTTCTTTATAAATTACCCAGTTTCAGGTATTCTGTTACAAATAACAGAAAGCAGACTAAGATACACACACCCCAAATTTGTACACAACCATGTGCACACACACAGTCACCTGCCCGTACTCCTACGCATTCAGGCACCCAGCTGGGAACACAGTGTGCCTTTCTTCCTAGTGCCATGAGATACCCATTTGGAGGCTTCCAGCTTGTGCCCTCTGACCTGCCTTACATTTTGATAACAGAGAGTGGGTTTGAGGGGGAAGAGCAGAGACCACAAGACCAGGCAGGTGTCTCCTCAGTGACTTCACTGCAGGGATTCAGTGGGAAGCAAGGGCCCCCACACCCTAGGCTGGGCTTCATGGCTGAGACTCATCAGTCTCAGGCCTGGAGAGGCTGCTCTCGGTCTAGCAGGCCTGACTGACAGGGAAACCATTTGTCATTGGGCTCCAATCCCGAGTAGCTGGGATTACAGGCGTGCACCACCACGCCCGGCTAATTTGTTTTGTATTTTTAGTAGAGATGGGGTTTCACCATGTTGGCCAGACTGGTCTCGAATTCCTGACTTCAGGTGATCTGCCCGCCTTGGTCTCCCAAAGTGCTGGGATTACAGCCCTGAGCCACCTCACCCGGCCAGACAAATGTTGGTTGCATGAACGTCTTGCCCCTCACATCTGTGCTCCGTTCAACCTTCCTCGCCTCTCCTTTTTCTTGCTGCCCTGGCTGTGGCCACAGTACTTTCCTAGGAGGAGGCCGATGCTGGCGCGGAAGGAACTCGGTGCTGGCGCGGAAGGAACTCGGTGAAGGAGTCAGGAACCCTCAACTCGGCTCTCGCGAGTTTGCTGTGTGACCTCAGACCTGTCACCTCCCCTCTCCTGGCCTGGGTTTCCACACCTGTACAATGGGTACAGCAACCTCAGCTGCCTGGCATCTCTGAGGCGAGGGCCAAATGAGAAAAGGTGAGAAGCTGGTCGCAAAGCAGTAAAAAAAGCCTTCAGCGCTGAAGCCGGGGAGGAAGCCGCTGATGAAGCTATTGCTGAGAAGTGTGAAGACCCCACCCCAGAGGATCCGCTTTTTAAGAGGGTCCCGGGGGATGCGTAGGGGGAAACTGCCTTCCTCTTCCTTCAGTGGAAAAGCCTGTGCTCATGTCGCTGTGAAACGAAGCTATTTTTATGTAGTACAACTGCGATTATGACAGGGCCTCTTCCTGAAGGGGAAGAGTGGGGAGGAGACCTGAGTCATCAGTGGGGCGGTCGGCCCCACAGGCTGACACAGGGAGCGTGTGGAAACCAGGGCCCCGGCCCTGCTTTCCGCAGGTAGAGGCCCCAGAGAGGGGAAGGGGCCGACCACCTGCTCCCGAGCCTTTCTCGGGCTCGGCCAGCCACTGGGCTGGGAACCTGTCAATCCTGGTTGATCTTCCAATGAGCTGTGAGCTGCTCCTCCGGGAGGAACTAGAGGAGGCTGGAAAAGGGGCCTGGCGCGTGCTTCCCTCTCAGTGGGGCTGAGTGGCTGGTGGACTCGCCCGGCTCTACTGTGCGCCCCACGCTGTGTTTAGATGCCCGACGTGTCCCATTGAACTCGTCCTGCCCCCTAAGTAGGGACGATTTACCTCCATTTTCTAGATAAGGCACCGGGGGCTCCGCGAGGGGATGTGGCGAACTGGAGTCTCGCTGCACTCCTGACGGGACTGAGTGCGGGACTGAAGGAGGGAACAGGAAGAATGAGTATTTTCTTTACTGGAAGGGCAGGAAAAGGTTTCCCTCAGAAGGTGACATCTGAGCTGGGCCCTAAACAATGAGCAGGATTTAGCTGTCTTGAGGAGCGGGAGAGGGAAGGGCATGTGACCCGGAAAGGACACAGCCTGGGCAAAGGCAGGGAAGTCTGCATGGCTTGTTTGGGGGTGTCTAGCAGGTCGGGGGGCTGGGTGGGGAGTGGCCGGGGGGCGTAGGTAGGGGAGGGCCTGGCATGACAGGCTAAGGGGTGTGGGCTCCTTGGGGGTTCCCTCAGCGCTTTGCAGGCCCTGGGCATCCTCCCAGAGGTGTGGCCCTGCAGAGAGAGGGGAGGAAGCCCACTGCGGGAGGCAAGCGGAAGGAGTGGCCTGCCAGGTGGGTTTCCTGCCCTGGAGCTGAGCTCAGGCAGTGGCTGCTGTGCCCCGCCGCCACTCTCCTCTGCCGCCTCCTCCACGCCAGCACTTTTGCATACAGTACTCCCTTCAGTCGTCACAACCACCTGCAAGGTGAATATTACCACCTCCATTTCATGGGGGAGGTAACAGGTTTAGAGAGGTTAGACGAGCCGCCCCAGGTCACACAGCCCCTCTTGATATTCTTCAACAAAAGAATCCTCTCTGAGCCCTGCTGTCAGTCAAGGGAACAACCAACAACCTCCTTCATTCAGAAGGACCCTGAGACTGCAACCCAAATGTAATCATCTGCCTCCAAGCACCGTCTGCACAGACTCAGCTGTTAAATATAGATGGCCCCTTAGAGATCCTTTTGTTCTCTTTACATATTACAGATGGGGAAACTGAGGCCTAGAAAGGAGGAGACTTGCTTGGGGCCCCACAAATGGACCTAGAGGTGACTGGTGAGCCTCTTTTGAGCTGGGGTTCTAGCCCAGCTGGGAAGTTGAGCAAAGAGGAATAAGTGGGTTACAGCTCAAGTACTGGGGGTGCTTTGGGGCTTCTAGGAGATCAGAGCGGAAAGGCATTCAGCCCTTTAATCCCACTCCAGAGCTTCAGACTGCTCCTTCTGAAGACACTTTACTGCCATCTGTCTGAAAAGTGTGCTAATAAATATGCAAATTTTGGTGACTTGAGGGTCCTCTAGAGTTGCACAGGGCACAATTTGCAGATTTGTGAGTGATCACCCAGCCCCGAAGATGGAGTGTGGTCTCTGGCAACTCCCTTTCTCCCTCCCTTCTCTATCCCTCTCTTCTTCTTTGTCCCTTTCAGACTGGGACTGGGGGTGGGGACTGGGGGTAGGGACGAGGGGGGTGGATTTCCTACCAGGGTGGGAGAAAGAAGGGTGAAGGAAGTAGGGTAGGAGGAGGGGGAGGGTAGAACTTATTTCTGCTCTCAGAAACCGAAACCAAAAGTCCTGGCAGGAGTTAATGTGAGAGGGAGGTCTGTAGCAAGAGGCTGAGAAGCAAAGCCTTCACATCTGAGGACAGCAGCCCAGTCAGAGACGTCCTGGCTGCAACCTCGGCGTCACTTAGACCAGGCCTTGCCTCTCATGCTGACAAGAAGCATGCAAAAACAGTCTCTTTTCTCCGGGGATACCAGAGGCCCCTCCAGACCTTACAGTGCCCAGCACTGATGTTAGGATCATTGCTGTAAAGGGGAGGGGGGCACTAACTCAAGTCACCAAGTAATCTAGTAGCCCAAGAGTGGGTAACCCTTTGTCTTGGCTGACATTAGTCTGTGTGGACGTGCCATGTCCATGAGGCTGAGGCTGGGGGCAGCTGGCATCTGTGTGTCTAGCATAATGGGGATCCTCTTTCCCCAAGTCAAGCTTAGGATGTTTGGTATAACATAGATTTTTGTGATCCACCTGGCTGTGAGAGGTCATTTAGGTGCCACAATAATGGATTCTTTGGGGGCACTTCATACTCTTATAACAATGGGACAAAATATTTGCAACCTGGACTTGTCTTTTAAAATTCATATTGTGTGGTCACTATTTCTTGTGAACTTTTTGATTCAACGAGCCAATTGTGTACTGGGAATCCAGATGCTGCCCCTCCCTTGAGGCTTGCTGGGTCCTCTGTGTAGGGATAGACTCTGTTCCCAGCGCCGTGGCTCCCAGTTCCAGACTGGCAGCCCTTTGAGCGGCTGAAACTGTTTAATTCATCTTTGTATCTCCCATGATGATAGGAGCCTCCTGTCTCCTCAGGGGTTCTCAGAGTGTAAGTTTCTGGCTTCTCCCTTCATCCCTCTGAGGCTGACATACCTGTGCTGGCCTCACAGAGGCAGAGAAGAATGGGGAGTATGCAGGGGGAGGTGGACTGATGGATCAGGGCACAGGGGAACCTGGCTCCACCATTTCCCAGCCCCGAGGCCTTGGACAAGTTACATTTCTGAGTCTCGGTTTCTTCATCTGTAAATGGGAATAATTTAAATAGTTGACTTTTACTGAGCACGTTCTCTGGGTCAGGCACTGCGTTAAGCATATTGCATGCAGACTTATTCAGAAAGCATTTATGAGGGCCTCCAATGTGTAAGGAACACCGCAGTGTCAGAAGGAGAGGCTTGAAGAAGATAGGTGACTGGCCAAGGTCAGATGCAAGTGAAGGAGTGGCAGAACTTGTACCCCAGAGCCCACTCTTATAACGAGCCCTCTGTATTGGATGGCCCTAGCAGACCTGAGAGGACAGGCCAGTGGAGAGCTCAGCACGGAGTCAGCTGGGGGAGACTGCTGTGTGGTGTGGTCCTGTTTTCTCAGTGGAGGCCAGGCCCAGCTGTCCTGGAAGGAGCTAGAAGCCTGAATTCAGGTTGTGGAGCAGTGAGAGTCCAGCCCCACACAGGATGCCATGGGAGGCGGCCCTTCAAACTGGGATTCTGAAATAACACATCCAATAGGAGGGGCAAGGGCTGCCGAGGGCCTTGAGGAAGGGGCGTGGGCTACACCCGAGCAGGCCCTTCACTTGTGGCCTTAGCTGCCCCTACAGAAGGCTGGAGCCTGAGAGGAAGCCAGCCAAGTGAGCAGTGGAGGAGGAAGCTGGTCACATTCAGGTCTGTCTGACTCACGGGATCTAGGCTGAAGGACATAGGTCTGGGAGTGCCCCAGAAAATATCTCTCTGATATGGGAACAGTCCTAATTTACTGCACTGCCTCTGGGGAGTAGGTGTAGCCTCCTTTCCCTGCACCCCAGGGGGTGAATCCACTTCCCCACCCCTACCAGTGACCTCAGGCAGATGAGCCCAAGTAGAGAAAACTGTGATTTGGTCAAAGACTCCTCTTGGCAGAAGCTGGCAGACTTCTAGGCCAGCCAGAGGAGATGGGCCTGCAGTGCACAGCCCCAGGGACTGGACACGTGTACACATAGCATCCAGAGGGACAGGATGTGAGGGCCAGGCTGGGCAGATGCAGGGAAGACTTGAAGCCACCCTTGCTCTTCTCCCCTACACCTAAAGTCCTCAGTCAACCCTGTTGGCTCCAGCTCCACAGCACTAGCCTCTTCTGGTTCCTTTCCCACTGTCTTTTGAGCCTCCCCCTTACCAGCCTTCCTGCTTCTACCCTTGATCCATAGTCTGTTCTCAACACTGCAGCCAGAGTGATAGTGTTAAAGATCTTCTGGGTTCAAAGCCTTCCAGTGCACCCTCATCCATCCCAACTTCACCAAGAGCAAATGCCAAGCCCCCACCTCCCCAAACATACCTCTTAGATACTATTTCCTACTCCTCTCCCCATTCCTCACTCTGCATCAGCCACTCTGGCTTTCTTGCTTTTCTTCAAATAGCTCAGGCACACCCTCCCACCTCCAGGCCTTTGCACTGGCAGTTCCCTCTGCCCTGAACACTCTTCTCTTAGACATTTGCATGGCATACCACCTTACTGCCTTCCAGCCTGCTCAAATATCACTGTATTTCTCAGCACTCAAATTAGCATTATTTCAGGACTATTTTCAAAGGTGTGGACTGGCTGTAAGGAATCTCTAAGGGAGAGTGCAGTGCCCAGGTCTAGTAGCATGGGGTATCTTTGCTACTCCCAGGCCTGGCAGAAGGGCGAGGGGGAGGGAAAGACATGGTTGGTGGAAGGAAGGACAGAACTGTGGGAGAGGGCCACCTGACCAGAGCTGTGACCCACAAGGAGGGAGCCAGTGGGATAAACACCTCCCCTGCCTGTCTCAGCTCTCCTGCGAGGCTCATTGGCTGAATCCAGCCAGAGCCAGGATGCAGTCCTTCAGGTCAGCTTTTCCTGGGGATGTGGAGGGCAAATGGAAGTTCCCTAGCACAGTTGCTTTCTTGGGAAATGTGACTGCTCCCAACACCCAACTCCCAAGTCCTCTTACCTTGCCCTATTTTTCTTCCCCATGGCACTTTTCTTCTAACATTTACATATTATTATGATTATTTTTATTGTCTGTTAGCTCCAGGAGGGTAAGAATTTCAGTCTCTTTTATTTTTTGTTGTACCCCAAGTTTCTAGAACACTGACTGGCACATTGTTAACAATCAATAATTATTGAATAAACAAATGCCTACTCAATCTCTCTGGGCACTTTGGGGAAAGCCTTTGGTGCCCAACTGGGCCCCTGCCTGGGGAAGGAGTGGGTTGATGCTGTAGACTGGGGTTCCAGGATTGGAGAGAAGCCAGCAGAGCCCCAGCTGGGAAGGAAGGAGAGCCTGCAGAGCTGTGCCCACAGCAGCCTGCCATTCCTGTGGCTCCCACAGCAGATCCCTGCTCCAAGGCTGTGACTTTGAGACCAGTAGGATTTTCCTTGGCAAATGCATCACTCTGCCCGGTCTCTCCAACAAGGCACCACTATGTGAAATCTCCTACCACATGAATTAGCTCTTTGAAGGCACATCTGGTGCCTTTCCTGGGCCTCTAAGGAATGTTTTCTTCAAGGAGTCCTGGACTCACCCTGCAATGGAAAGTCCAGGAGTTGTAGTGTTGGGGGCTGTGTTCTGAGTCTCCCTGACAAGGCCTTGGGTTCCCAGGTACAGAGCATTGTGGGGCTTGTCTGGCCCCAGGGCTGCCCTTGGTTTACTCTTGGGCTCCTTCCCTCAAAGGTGCCCAGGAATGCTGAGGACTTCCTGAGATGGCACCATCATCCCCTCACTAAGACTTGATGTCCTATGGGAGTGAAGACTCAAAACAATGCAAGGCCCAGCCTTGTACTCCAATTGTAAGGTTGTGCATTTTCTTTAATGGATCTATAAACTGAAAGTGATTTAAATAAAAACAATAGAATTTGAGGAGGGTGCCTTGGAAAATAATATTAATTTTAATCTGGAAAAATAAACATTCAAGACTAGCAGGAAAATTCTGAAAAACAACAGGAACACACTACATAAAATCTGGAGTCTCACTCTGTCACCAGGTTGGAGTACAGTGGTGTGATCTCCACTCACTGCAACATCCACCTCCTGGGTCTAAGCGATTCTCGTGCCTCAGCCTCCTGAGTAGCTGGGATTACAGGCATGCGCCACCACACCCAGCTAAACTTTGTATTTTTAGTAGAGACGGGGTTTCACCATGTTGGCCAGAATGGTCTTGATCTCCTTACCTTGTTATCCACCCGCCTTGGCCTCCCAAAGTGCTTTGATTACAGGCGTGAGCCACTGTGCCCAGACAAAATCCAGAAATCTTAAAGTAAAAGGTTGATAATTTGAACCTGTAAAAATTTAAAACCTGGCCGGGCGCGGTGGCTCAAGCCTGTAATCCCAGCACTTTGGGAGGCCGAGACGGGTGGATCACGAGGTCAGGAGATCGAGACCATCCTGGCTAACACGGTGAAACCCCGTCTCTACTAAAAAAATACAAAAAATTAGCCGGGCGAGATGGCGGGCGCCTGTAGTCCCAGCTACTCGGGAGGCTGAGGCGAGAGAATGGCATAAACCCGGGAGGCGGAGCTTGCAGTGAGCTGAGATTCGGCCACTGCACTCCAGCCTGGGCGACAGAGCGAGACTCCGTCTCAACAACAACAACAACAACAACAACAAAAAATTTAAAACCTAAACTGAGAAAACTATCAAAAAACAAAGTCAAAAGGCCACACACTGTGGAAAACTATTTGTAACATAATATCAGATAAAAGCTACTCAGGAGGCTGAGGCAGGGGAATTGCTTGAACCCGGGAGGCAGAGGTTATGGTGAGCCGAGATCGCGCCACTACACTCCAGCCTGGCAACAGAGCAAGACCCTGTTGCCAAAAAAAAAAAAAAAACAAAAAAAAAACAGGCTACTCTTTTTAATATGTACATTTTATAAATCAATATAAAAAAGTCCAACCAAATTTCAAAATGGGTAAAATATATAGACAGATAATTCACAAGAAAAAATAAAATTTAATGAACAGTGAATACATGAAAAGATACTTACCTTCACTCATAATTAAAGAAATGCATGAAAAAATAGCAATGAAATACAGTACCATTTTCAGCTGCTAGATCAGCATGAATTGAAGTGTTTTACAATGTATGGTGTTGGTGAGGGTGTGGGGAAAGACAATCTAGTGCATCATTGGTGGGAATGTAAATTGACCAATATTTTGGAGGGCAATTTGGAAATAACTATTATGGTAGAGTGAAAGTGGTCACAAGTTCTCTGATGTGCCTTCCATGGAGAGTTGGGGTCTGTGTCCCCTTTTCTTGAATTTCGGTTGGACTGTGAATTCCCTGGTCAATAAAATACAGCAAGTGATACTGTCCCAGTTGCAAGTGTATCCCTTAGATTGTCCAGCAGGTTCCATATCCTCCCTCTTGGAAGCCAACTACCTGGTTACCTGACCTGCATTATCTGATGTTCACATGCTGTGAAAAGCCCAAACCATGTGAGGAATCCCTAGAGGATATGACACTACATGTTTAAAGAGCAGTCAAGGAGCACTGAGGCCCCAGTGATGTGAGCAATGAAGCCACCTTGGAAGAGAATCACAGATGAGCCATCGGCTGAGCCTTTCCCAAATCCCTGACCCACAAAATCATGAACAATATAAAATGTTTTTTTTTTTGAGACCGAGTCTCACTCTGTTGCCCAAGCTGGAGTGCAGTGGTGCAGTCTCTGCTCACTGCAACCTACGGCTCCCTGGTTCAAGCAATTCTCCTGCCTCAGCCTTCTGAGTAGCTGGGATTACAGGTGTACACCACCACACCCAGCCAATTTTTGTATTTTTAGTAGATATGGGGTTTCACCATGTTGGCCAGGATGGTCTTGATCTCCTGACCTCGTGTTCTGCCCGCCTTGGCCTCCTGAAGTGCTGGGATTACAGGCTTGAGCCACCATACATGGCCAAAATGGTTGTTTTTGAGCACTACATTTTGAGATAGTTAGTTATATAGCAATAGATATCTGGAACACCTATTCAAATTTAAATTTACCCATTGATCCAGCAATTGCACTCTTATGAATCTAAATTACTGAAATAGTTGTACAGGTGCACAAAAACACACACACAAAGTTCATTGCAGCACTGTTTATAATAGCACAAGACTGGAAATAATCTCTATGTCTATCATTAGGGTGATGGCTAAATGAATTCTCGTATATTTAGCTAATGATACACAGTATGCCAGCTGAAATTCTGAGATAAGGAAAAGTTTCGTTTGAGGTCCTGTGAGCCTAGGGTGATATAACACAGTGGTTACAGGGAGAGAACCTGGCTTTGCCATTTACTATCTGTGTGACTTTGGGAAAATCACCTGTCTATACCACAATTTCCTCATCTGTAAGATGTGGAGGATAATCATAGTACCTACTTCAGAGGGCTGTGGTGAAAAATATGACAATATGATATATATCTGTGCTGTATGTATTTTGAAGTTTTTTGTTTTTTTTTTTTTGAGATGGAGTCTTGCTTTGTCAGGCTGGAGAGCAGTGGTGCAATCTCAGCTCACTGCAACCTCCTCTTCCTGGGTTCAAGCCATTCTCCTGCATCAGCCTCCCCAGTAGCTGAGATTACAGGCACACACCACCACGCCCAGCTAATTTTTGTGTTTTTAGTAGAGATGGGGTTTCACCATGTTGGCCAGGCTGGTCTCGAACTCCTGACCTCGTGATCCACCCACCTTGGCCTCCCAAAGTGCTGGGATTACAGGTGTGAGCCACCGCGTCTGGCCGCATTTTGCAGATTTGAATTTGTAGATTGGAATTTTAAATTGAGCTGGACCAGACTTTTAATATCCTAAAATGATCGTAAAGCACAGTATCTGCCAGATTGTCATCTGGGGACAGGAAGGGAAATTTGACTGATAAAGATGTGAAGAAAGGCCATGTGCGGTGGCTCACGCATGTAATTCCAGCACTTTGGGAGGCCAAGGCAGGCGGATCACTTGAGGTCGGGAGTTTGAGACTAGCCTAACCAAAGTGGAGAAACCCCATCTCTACTAAAAATACAAAATTATCTGGGTGTGCTGGCACATGTCTATAATCCCAGGTACTTAGGAGACTGAGGCAGGAGAATAGCTTGAACCTGGGAGGTGGAGGTTGCGGTGAGCCAAGATCATGCCATTGCACTCCAGCCTGGGCAACAAGAGCGAAAATCCAGCTCAAAAAAAAAAAAAAAAAGGTGACAATAGTGGCAGGAGAATGTTTTTAAAGAAATGGACTCATACTATACTTCCTGTTCTGACTGTTGCTGTCTCTTAGAGATTCTTCCTACCTCAGCAAATACAGACCCACTCATTTCTTTTTAACAGCTGCTCAACATTGCATTGTATGATTTTATAATCATGCATCAAAATTTATTTTGTCATCCCCTATTGATGCGCCCTTGGGTTGTTTCCACTTGTTTGCTATAGTTATGAGAGATTGCAGTAGACATCCTTGCATCTTTATAATTACTGCAATTATTTCTATGGTGTAGATTCTTAGAAATTGAGTTGTTGGTATGAAAGGTATGTACATTTAAAAAATTCTGATAGCCATTGTCAAATTGTTTCAATATCTGGTCCCATCTTTCCCTCCACTGCTCTTTGTTTTCATAACATTGCTGTCTATTTTTACTGTTGTTGTTGTTTTAAGATAAACTTTAGTATCATTTTGCCAAGTCTTATCAGGTTGTAGTTTTGAATGAGTACAAGGATTAATTAGCTACCACATCTGCCTTGGAAAGTTCACAGTTGGCCAGGTGCTGTGACTCACGCCTGTAACCCCAACATTTTGGGAGGCTGAGGTGAGAGGATTGTTTGAGCCCAGGAGTTCAAGACCAGCCTGGGCAACATAGGGAAACCTCATTTCTGGAAAAAAAAAAAAAATTAGCTGTGTGTGTTGGCACATGCCTGTGGTTCCAGCTACCTGGGAGCCTGAGGTGAGAGGATCGCTTGAGCCCTGGAGACAAGGCTGTGATAAGCCATGATCTTGCCACTGTACTGCATTCCAGCCTGGGTGACACAGTGAGACCTTGTCTCAAAAATAAATAAATAAATAAATAAATAAATAAGTTCCCAGTCTGGGAGGGATTGGGGTCGGGAGGGTGCTTTAGTGGGAGCTGGAGGAGGGGGTGACAGCTGCAAAACAGTTACTTGCATCCAGGCCAGGGATACCATGGAAGACTTGACCATGGGTTCTGGGAACCCTCAAGAAAGGGGCATTTTGAGTTTGGAGCAATCTGGGAGCCCTCTACAGAGGAGGTGTCATGCCTAGCCTTTGTAATGGTTACAGAGCACTTTCTGGAACAACAACTGATCGAATTCTCACAATAACCCTTTGCATTTAGGTAGTGTTATTATCTTCACCTTCCAGATGAAGAAACAAGTCTGGAGGATGAAGGTCTCGCCCGACTCCAGCCTCCCAGCTCTTACGTGCCTTTTCCTTTTCTCTCTTCCTTGCTTCCCAAGCATCTCTCCCTGACCCCCAACCTCCTGTCCCCCAACCTGAGCTTCACTGGCTGGGCTGGCAGAGCCCTGGGCAGAGGGCATGCTCAAGGACACTGCACATGGCTGTGCTGCCTTCTTACAGAGGGCACACATCCAGTGCATTGGGCTTTCACAACAGGCTGGACCCTGTCCCTGCTCTGGGACCCAGATCACAGAAGCTGCCTCACCCCTCAACCCAACAACGCCAGGTCATCTCATCCTTTCTCCAGGCAAACACCTCTCTCCCTTCTGCCTGTTAACCTAAAAAAATCATGGGACCAGAAAACCAAATACTGCATGTTCTCACTTATAAGTGGAAGCTAAATGATGATAACTTATGGACACAAAGAAGGGAACAATAGACACTGGGGCCTACTAGAGGGTGGAGGATGGGAGGAGGGAGAGAATCAGGAAATATCAGTACTGGGTATTTGGCTTAGTACCTGGGTGAGGAAATAATCTGTACAACAAACCCCCATGACACAAGTTTACCTGTGTAACAAACCTGCACATATAGCCCTGAACTTAAAACAAAAGTTAAAAAAATAAGTGCTGGGAGGCCAAGGTGGGCGGATCACGAGGTCAGGAGATTGAGACCATCCTGGCTAACATGGTGAAACCCCATCTCTACTAAAAATACAAAAAGAAATTAGCCGGGCGTGGTGGCGGGCGCCTGTAGACATCCGGTAGTAGTCCCAGCTACTCGGGAGGCTGGGGCAGGAGAATGGCGTGAACCCGGGAGGCGGAGCTTGCAGTGAGCCAAGATCGCGCCATTGCACTCCAGCCTGGGCGACAGAGCAAGACTCCGTCTAAAAAAAAAAAAAAAAAAGACCTTTTCAAGTTCATTTGGGTTAAATATTGCCCCCTTCCTGCAGCTTTTTTTTTTTTTTTTTTTTTTTTTTTGAGGCGGAGTCTCGCTCTGTCGCCCAGACTGGAGTGCAGTGGCCAGATCTCGGCTCACTGCAAGCTCCGCCTCCCGGTTTACGCCATTCTCCTGCCTCAGCCTCCCGAGTAGCTGGGACTACAGGCGCCCGCCACCTCGCCCGGCTAGTTTTTGTATTTTTAGTAGAGACGGGGTTTCACTGTGTTAGCCAGGATGGTCTCGATGTCCTGACCTCGTGATCCGCCCGTCTCGGCCTCCCAAAGTGCTGGGATTACAGGCTTGAGCCACCGCGCCCGGCCTCCAGCAGCTTTTTAAAATGCGCATTCCTCTAACGGGAATCCATAGTAATTCCCTACTTTCTTTGCGAAGGTTGTTGCATCTTTTCCCTCTTTAGAAAGGCCCGAGGCTATCTGGGAATTAAACTGCCACTTAACCCCACATTTACTTACATCTTTACCACCGCGTCTCTTCCTCTCTCACCCCGTCCCCATGGCCCAAGTCTTTAGCCTGGCATTCACGTACCCTTACTGGCAATCTTCGGGGAAGCCTCAGAAAATAGTATAGCAGAAAGCACAGCGTGGAGGAGCCAGTTGGGAAACTCAGCATGTGGGTACTCTGCTTGTCTGCGCGGAGCCTCCCCTGTCATCGGCGGATCCAGCCCATCTCAGGTTAGACTACAGTCTGTAACCCCTAGCCTCTAACTCCTCGCGCCCCTCTGGCCTCCATCACTGTCGTGCCCGTCGTGGGGACAGATGGGAGGGAATTACGGTACTTACGGCTGCTCTTCGCCGGCTCTTGCTCCCCCGCGTGTCGATAAGCGAAACTGCAGCGAGGCCCAGAGTCCTCTGCCCACTCCCCTCGGAGTTCGGGAGAACGCTAAGGGCGACAAGCCAGGCTCAGGGAAACCGGGCGCCCATACGCTCCTAGTCCCTCTCACCTGGATCTTCTGCGTCAGGTTACATGCTTGCGCTAGTTTTTCTTTTGTTTCTTTAATTTTTTTTTGTAGAGACAGTGGGGGTGTTTGGGGGGGGGAGGAGTGGAGGGTGGGGCTCACCATTTTGCCCAGGCTGGTCTGGAACTCCTGGGCTCAAGCGATCCACCTGCCTTGGCCTTCCCAAGTGCTGGGACTACAGGAGTGAGCCACCACGCCCAGCCTGTTTGCGCTGTTTTCTGAGGCTTTCCGCCAAATTGCTTTCTTTCCTGGCGAGAAAGTCACCCTCTAGAATTGGGTGTCCCAGCGGACTGGCCGGGTGGTTGGACTGAAGGATGTCCTCCAACCTCACCTTCAGCCGTCGCCTGGCTGGGGACCCAGCACGTGGTTCAATGCCATGGGAATCACCCGTTTCTCCTTTGGAGACAGTCACACTTGGAGAGGCCATTCTCAACTCTCCACAGCTTGCTGTGTGTCACTGAGTGAAGTATTAACCTCTCTGAACCTCACGTGCCTCCTCTGTAAAGTGGAGCTTCCATATTCTAGCATTTGCCTCATAGAGTTGTCAGTATGATTACATGTCAGTATGATTACATGGGCTAGTACAGGCTAGTACAGGTGGAGAGCTGGAGGATAATCACCACCACCACACTAGGGCACTCACTGTGTGCCTAGGCCTAGGCATTTTGAAATAACCCTATTAAAAAAGGATCGGCCGGGCGCGGTGGCTCAAGCCTGTAATCCCAGCACTTTGGGAGGCCGAGACGGGTGGATCACGAGGTCAGGAGATCGAGACCATCCTGGCTAACATGGTGAAACCCCGTCTCTACTAAAAATACAAAAACTAGCCGGGCGAGGTGGCGGGCGCCTGTAGTCCCAGCTACTAGGGAGGCTGAGGCAGGAGAATGGCGTAAACCCAGGAGGCGGAGCTTGCAGTGAGCTGAGATCTGGCCACTGCACTCCAGTCCGGGCGACAGAGCGAGACTCCGCCTCAAAAAAAAAAAAAAAAAGGATCATTCGGCCGGGTGCGTTGGCTCGTGCCTGTAATCCCAGCACTTTGGGAGGCCGAGGCGGGTGGATCACGAGGTCAGGAGATTGAGACCACCCTGGCTAACACGGTAAAACCCCGTCTCTACTAAAAATACAAAAAAATTGGCCAGGTGTGGTGGCGGGCACCTGTAGTCCCAGCTTCTTGGGAGGCTGAGGCAGGAGAATGGCATGAACCCGGGAGGCAGCGGAGCTTGCAGTGAGCCAAGATTGCACCACTGCACTCCAGCCTGGGCCACAGAGCGAGACTCTGTCTCAAAATAAATAAATAAAGGATCATCCACAGATAAATAAATTGAAGGTCAGAGAGATTTAGTGATTGCATGGGGTCACACAGCAGAGCTAGGACTGGACTCAGAAAGACATGGATACACAAGTGCTGGGAGATGTGGGTGGAGTCTAAGGTCTGTGAGTTTACAGCAGGGGTCCCCAACCCAGTTGTGGGACCAGTGCGGGTTTGTGGCCTGTTAGGAACGGGGCTGCACAGCAGGAGGTGAGCAGCAGGCATTACCATCTGAGCTCTGCCTCTTGTCAGATCAGCAGAGGCATTAGATTCTCATAGGAGCGTGAACCCTATTGTCCCCACATGCAATAGATTGCTGCACTCCTTATGAGAATCTAATGCCTGATGAACTGAGGTGGAACAGTCTCATCCTGAAACCATTCCAGTGGCCCCACTCCAACCCATGGAAGAATTGTCTTCCAGGAAACCGGTCCATGGTGCTAAAAAGATTGGAAACTGCTGGTTTAGAGGGTACCCAGGGGCCTGAAAAATAACCTGGCCCTGCCTCCCTTTGGTTAATGCTTTCTTCCTCTAATGGATTATTCATCACCTCTCAATCCAATGCTTGAGGGGCCAGGGACCTAAAAGAACATCCAGGCCTATTTCCTTATGGAGAGAGGGAAGGGACTTGTCCACTTCCACAGCTGGGCAGCACAGATCTGGATTGGAGCTCAGGTCTCCTAGTCCTGTGCTCCTGCTGCTCCTTCCCCCACTGGGTAAGCAGTTCTGCAGGGGGCTGCCACTCCTATCCACAATCAAACTGCCCACTCAGTTGGAGCACCTCTCCAAGAGCTGCCCACTGGCTACCCCTGACCCCACTTGGCTGGGGACTTCTGCTACCCCCTCCCTCCTCTCAAGCAGCTGATTGGTCTAAGCAGAGAGGAAACCAGTGCCATTCTGGCTCCCAAGTGCTGATGCAAGACCAGCAAATATTTACCACTCTTGTGTGTGTGTGGTGTGTGTGTGTATATTTTTTTCTTTTGTTAGAAAAGGGCTAGCGCAGTATATAACAAGTGATTCATGGTGGCGTCTTCCAGTAGATTGATTGAATTTTGTTCCTTCTTTGTATTTATTTATTTATTTATTTTTGAGATGGAGTCTCACTCTGTCACCCAGGCTGGAATGCAATGGCCCCATCTTGGCTCACTGCAAGCTCCGCCTCCCGGATTCACGCTATTCTCCTGTCTCAGCCTACTGAGTAGCTGGGACTACATGCTCCCTCCACCACACCCGGCTAATTTTATATATATATATTTTTTAGTAGAGACGGGGTTTCTTTTTTTTTTTTTTTTTTTTTTTGAGGCGGAGTCTCGCTCTGTCGCCCGGACTGGAGTGCAGTGGCCGGATCTCAGCTCACTGCAAGCTCCGCCTCCCGGTTTACACCATTCTCCTGCCTCAGCCTCCTGAGTAGCTGGGACTACAGGCGCCCGCCACCTCACCCGGCTAGTTTTTGTATTTTTAGTAGAGACGGAGTTTCACCGTGTTAGCCAGGATGGTCTCGATCTCCTGACCTCGTGATCCACCCGGAGACGGGGTTTCACCATGTTAGCCAGGATGGTCTCGATCTCCTGACCTCGTGATCCACCCGCCTTGGCCTCCCAAAGTGCTGGGATTACAGGCGTGAACCACTGGGCCTGGCCCCTTCTTTATATTTTAAAATTTCTTTAGTAATGAACAAACATTAATAAGACAAGAAATAAAAAGCTGTTTTAAAATTTCTCTTAAGCAAAAGGCCAACAATCATTTTAAAAATGAGCGGGATAAGAACAGATTGTTCTCAGGAAAAAAATAAATAAATAAAATGACTCTTAAACCTAGAAACAGATAACTAACTTTGCTTGTAATGATAGAAATGCAAACTAAGATTATATGAATTACTATTTCTTATCAGATTGGGAAAAATCCAAGTTTTACAGCATGTTCTCCTTGGAAACAGGCACCCTCATACATTGGTAATGGAAATGCAAAATATTTCTGGACCTTATGGAGGAGAATTTGGCAACAGCTAGCAAAGTTACATGTGCATTTACCCTTTGACCAAGCAATCCCATTTATAAGAATAGATCCCATAAATGCACTGGTCAAAATACCAATTGATGCATGCATAAGGTTGGTCATTGTAATTCTATTGTAATAATAAAAGTCTGGAAACAGGGCCAATGTCCATCAACAGGGAGTGGTTGAATAAGCCACCCAATGGAGGACTCTGAGGCTGTACAAAGGACGCAGGAAGATCTTGACAGTCTACTGCGGAGAGATCTCTGTAGCAGATTGTTCCCAGAATGAAAGCCAGAAGAATGTTCAGAACAGGCAAATCTATGGAGAAAGAAAGTAGATTTGTGGTTGCCTAGGGCTGTGTGTGGAGGGTTGGGGAGGGGAAACTGCATGGGGGGTGATAGCTAAAGGGTTGGGCTTTCTTTTCTGGGGTGATGAAAATATTAAAATTTAGTGGTGATAGTTATACAACTCTGAACAATACTGTACTAAAACCTATTATACACTTAAATAGGTGAATTTTAAGGGAGAGGGCAAAGTGAGAAGATGGTATATAGTATGCTACTGCAGTAAAGAGAGAACATATGATTAAATTAAACAATATAAGGGTAAGCATCAACAACACAAATGTTATTTTGTTAGTCAGGATGCAGTGAGGGAAGCAGAATCGTGTTGAAGTTGTGGTTTAGGGCATTGGTCCCCAACATTTTGGCACTAGGGTCCAGTTTTGTGGCAGACAATTTTTCTACAGGACTGGGAGGTGAGGGGATGGTTTGGGATAAAACTGTTCCCCCTCAGATGATCAGGCATTAGTTAGATTCTCATAAGAAGCATGCAACCTAGGTCAGGCATGGTGGCTCATGCCTGTAATCCCAGGACTTTGGGAGGCTGAGGCGGGAGGATCACTTGAGGTCAGGAGTTTGAGACCAGCCTGACTAACATGGTGAAACCCCATCTTTATTAAAAAAATACAAAATTAGCCAGGTATGGTAGCACATACCTATAATCCTAGCTACATGGGAGGCTGAGGCAGGAGAATTGCTTGAACCTGGGAGGCAGAAATTGCAGTGTGCCATTGCACTCCAGCCTGGGCAACAAGAGCGAAACTCCATCTCAAAAAAAAAAAAAAAAAAGAAGTGTGCAACCTAGATCCTTCACATGCACAGTTCACAATAGGGTTTGACCTTCTGTGAGAGTCTAATGTCACCACTGATCTTTCAGGATGCGGAGCTCAGGTGGTAATGCTCGCTCTCCTGCTGTGTGGTCCAGTTCCTAACAGGCCACGGACCAGTACTGGTCGGAAGCCTGGGAGTTGGGGACCCCTGGGATAGGGGATCTGTGATAGTAATTTGCCTTACACAGTTGTGGAAGGACCAGAAGGGGAGTTGGGGATCACAGGAGTCCTTAGCCAGTCATCTGAGAAACCAAGTGTGTCCAGCTGCTGAAAAGGAACCACAAGGATATGCTCCTGGGGAGGTCTATGGGTGATACTAACGCCCTGGGTCTGCAGCCAAGTCTGTGATGGCCTGGGGCCACTGTTGGTCAGCAGGCTCAGCAGCTGGGAAGAAAAACTGGATATGGAGTGAAGGAGAGTGACAGCAGACTGGAAGCCAGTGGTCCCCTCTTCATCCATCACCACAGCTGACTATGACAACCTTCAGAGACTTAACTTTGAAACATACAAATATTTTACATAATTGTAAAGCAAAATTAACATTTAAAAATACCTAAAAAACAAAAGCAAAACAAAATAAACCATTCATGTTGAGTTGGTGGCATAACCACATAGAGAACTATTCCAAGTGACTAAAACTGTAACGTGACACTGTGCCCCTAGAGGGATGTACACATGACAAAAGCTTTACAAAAAACATTTAAACTGTTTTCAGGAATATTATCTTTGGCTAGGCGTGGTGGCTCACGGCTGTAATCCAGCACTTTGGGAGACCTAGGTGGATGGATCACTTGAGGTCAGGAGTTCAAGTACAGCCTGGCCAACACGGTGAAACCCCGTCTCTACTAAAAATACAAAACTTAGCCGCATGTGCACACCTGTAGTCCCAGCTACTTGGAAGGCTGAGGCATAAAAATCGCTTGAACCTGGGAGGCAGCGTTTGCAGTGAGCCGAGATTACGCTACTGCACTCTAGCTTGGGCAACACAGTAAGACTATGTCTTAAAAAAAAAAAAAAAGGGCCGGGCGCGGTGGCTCAAGCCTGAAATCCCAGCACTTTGGGAGGCCGAGACGGGCGGATCACGAGGTCAGGAGATCGAGACCATCCTGGCTAACACAGTGAAACCCCGTCTCTACTAAAAATACAAAAAACTAGCCGGGCGTGGTGGCGGGCGCCTGTAGTCCAGCTACTCGGGAGGCTGAGGCGAGAGAATGGCGTAAACCCGGAGGCGGAGCTTGCAGTGAGCTGAGATCCGGCCACTGCACTCCAGCCTGGGCAACAGAGCGAGACTCCGTCTCAAAAAAAAAAAAAAAAAAAAAAGAAAGAAAGAAAAAAAAGGGGGAGGGGGGTGGCGCAGTGGCTCACACCTGTAACCCCAACACTTTGGGAGGCTGAGGTGGGTGGATGACCCAAGGTCAGGAGTTCAATACCAGCCTGACCAACATGGTGAAACCCCATCTCTACTAAAAATACAAAATTAGCCAGATGTGGGGGTGAGCACCTGTAATCGCAGCTACTGGGGAGGCTGAGGCAGAAGAACTGCTTGAACCCGGGAGGCGGAGGTTGCAGTGAGCCGAGATCATGCCACTGCACTCTAGCCTGGAAGAAAGAGTGAGACTGTCTCAGGAAAAAAAAAAAAAAAGGAATCATATCTTTGATTATTATATTGGAATTGTTATTTTGAGACCGTTTTAAGGGGTTGGCTCAGGGCTCATTAATTGCTAGCTGTTATCATCATGTTATTTTTCAAAGGCCATTCCAAATACTTCCTTCTTTAGGAAGGCTTCCTGAACGATATCTTAAGGACTAATGACTGAAAGATGCTCTTCCTCCTTTGATCCCCAAAGTAGTAACTACACCTATCATGGCTTTTCTGGCTTCTTGCCTTGGGATAGAGATGCCTGAGACCCCATTATCCCTAAATTCAAAGAAGCTGTAAATGCCTTTAAGGCAAAAAGGACATGGACATCCCCCAAGGGTCTGAAGTGCAACCCATTCTGGTGTATTTAATGGGTATCTTTTTGTTTCTATGTGTCTTTGCAAGTCTGTGTTGTTTGATGTAAATGCATTTGTAATATTTTTATTGATATTGTCTTCTAGTTCTTATTTGGTTTGGTTTACTTTTTCTGCCTAGCACTAGGTGTTTAAATCCATGTTGCCACGAATACACCGGGTCCCTTGTTTTGAGTGCGTCACATTTTATCCACCCGCTCTCATAAGAAAGGGCGCTTAGATTGTCTCCAACTCTTAGCAACCACAGCAACACAGCAACCAACATCCTCCTACATGTCCCTTTATGGGCCTGCAAGAGAATTTCAGAGATCTATATCAAGGAGCTGGATTTTAGGGTTCTCCCATAATTTCCCTCATTACTGCCAGACTGTTTTCCAGATTGACAGCCACAGGCTACTCACGCCAGGTCGACAGCTCCATATTCTCCGCTGACATTTGGCATTATTCAGCTTTCTAATTTTTGCCAGTCTTAATGGATGTAAGTGATATCTCATTGTCATCTTTCTGAACACTGAAAAATCCGACCATCTCTTCATATGCTTGCAGAGCTGCTGAGGTTGTGGTTCCTTAAACGCCAGCTCACATCCTTGGGGTTTGACTTTCTGCGCCTGAGGCGGCGGGCCCAAGGCTCATCCCTCCGCCATGAGAGGCGCGAGGAAGGTGAGCCTGCTAGATGCCTTGTGCGCATCTATCTCCAGGGCCGGGGAGGCTGGGCGAACTCCTGGGGAGGAGACTGGGTCAGGGGCACCTGCGGAACTCGGCGTGGCCCCGACCCGCCGGCTTCGGGCGCGGAGCGGTGGGCAGGTTAAGAGAGCAGGAGGAGGGACCTGCATCCTGGTCCGGGACTGGGGTGGCCGCTGCATCTGCGCTCCTAGAAGGCGGGGCGTGGGATCTGGAGGAGCGACCGCCCCTTCCTCTCGGCTCTCCGGGCCCCGCCCCAGCGGACGCACACCTCGCACCCGGGCGCCGGCGCGCGCAGGGGCTGCGTAACGGCGGGATGCAGGAGGAGCTGGCGTGGGAGACCGACGGCCGTGAGTTTGCCTGGCTGGGGGACTGCGGGGGGGGGGGGGGCCGAGGCCGAGAGGACCCCCGCATCCGTTTGGGGAGTGTCAGGGGTGACGTTGTTGCCCTCCGAACGGCCACCTCTGACTTGGGTGTCTGTGTGGCTCCGAGCGGAATGGTTACCGGTCAGCGCACCGGGCCAAGGGAACCTTGCCCGTGCGTCTGGGACTCGGGGGCGCCACCCGCCAGGTGAGCGGGGAGCAGCGGCTGAGAGGTTAGCTACAAATAATAAAGGTCATAGCGATACTTGACTGCGTGCTGTACTTTGTGTGCCAGGCCTTGACCCAGGAGAGGCACGGCCTTTGATCTTCGCTTCGGCCATTTGGGTAGGACATTACGTTATCTTCATTTGGCAGATGAGAAACTGAGGCACAGGGTGTTCAGATGAGTTGTTCAAGGTCACGCAGCCATTGGGTGGTAGAAGTGCTGAAAGCCCCAGCTCACCCGGAATGCTGGGGCTGGATAGCGAGTGGAGACCCCATTGGATGGGGCACGCACTCAGAGGGGAGGAGCCTGACTGGCCACAGGTGGGATAAGGGCAACTCTAAGCCTCCCTCAGGGAGTGCACCCAGTGCCAGGGCCTCTAGGCCGGGCAGCAGCGTCTGTGTGGGCATCAGCTGGCCTGGGGCAGCTTTGGCTGCACTGTCTGGGAGAGGGGAGAGAAGGATTGTGTCGGTGTCTGCACTGTGAGTCCTTGATCCTGCAGCCCTGGCGGAACCCCGACAGCTGAATCCCGGGGCTCTCCCTCAAATGCTCATAGTGCAGCTCACTGGATTCCTTTGAGACCTATAGTGTCCAAAATGCTGGCACACTGCATCTATTCAGCTGAGGGATGTGTTGGGGGTGGGAATGCTCAATCAAGATGCTAATTATTTCAGAGTAGGTACATGATTCTGTCTGGGGTGGAGGATCACTTGAGGGGGCCTGCGAAGAATGTGTAGCAATGGAGTATTGGTGTGTGTGGCAGAGAATTCTGGACAGAGGACCCAGCATGGGCAAAGGCTCAGACAGCTCAGTGGGTATTGGATGTGGGAGGTGGATGGAAGAGATGAGACTGAACTTGATTTCATTCTAACTTAACGTTCTCTGGCCTGGCTCTAGGTAGTGTCTGCTGGCTTCCCACTGGGACTCCTGGCTGTTTGCAAATACAAACCAGGCCAATCCCCCTAAGCTGCAGATAAGACACAGGGTGCCAGACAGGAAGGGAACTATACAGATCTCTTTCTTCACCCTCCCCCAATTTTACAATGGAAGAAACAGACCTACAAGGGGGATATGGCTAGCCCAGGATCCTGCTGCTAGAAAGTGGCAGGGCAGGTACTAGAACCCAGGCCGCTGTAAGCTCACACTGAAGAGGCAGCTCTCTTTGGCTACCAGAATTTGACCCTTCACCTTGGAGGAATAATAGTGATGATAGTGATGGTGGCGGTGGTATGGTCATTATATGCCAGATACTGTGCCAGGGGCTTTCATATCTCGATTCTAATCATTATATTAATCTTGTAAGGAAGCTCACACTACCATTTTGCAGATGAGGAAACTGCCTAACACAGCTAGGAAGTGGTTCACCCAGAGTTGAACCCAGGACTGTGTGATTGCCCCCTGGGGTAGCGACTCTGAGGTCCACAGGTTGTATTCATGAGGCCCCAGAAAGCTCAAGATCCTCTCACATCTGGAGAAGTCTTTGTGGAATTTATCTAGAAAAGCAAACTGCATGGCAGGCCTGTCTCTCACCTCAGTGAATCTTAGCCTTCCCTACCAAGACACTCATCACCTGTCCCTGGATACACAAAGGGGCTGGGTTCAGACATTCATACTGGACCAAACATGAAGGCTGTGGGGTCACTTGCCCTGCAGTAACTATGCAAAGGGCCAGCAAATATTTGTCTGTGTTAGTATGTGTGAGCACTTTGGGAGAGGGGACAGGCATCTATTCGTATGGGGATTGTTGGTATCACTCATACAAGCAGATTTTTTTTTTGTTTCTGTTTTCTTTTTTCTTTTTTGTTTTTTTTTGAGACAGAGTCTCGCTCTGTGGCCCAGGCTGGAGTGCAGTGGTACGATCTCTGCTTACTGCAAGCTCTGCCTCCCGGGTTCACGCCATTCTCCTGCCTCAGCCTCCCGAGTAGCTGGGACTACAGGCACCCGCCACCACTCCTGGCTAATTTTTTTGTGTTTTTAGTAGAGACGGGGTTTCACTGTATTAGCCAGGATGGTCTCCATCTCCTGACCTCGTGATCCGCCCCCCTCAGCCTCCCAAAGTGCTGGGATTACAGGCGTGAGCCACTGCACCCGGCCTCTGTTTTCTTTTTTTTTTTTCTGAGACGGAGTCTCGCTCTGTCACCAGGCCGGAGTGCAGTGGCATGATCTCAGCTCACTGCAACCTCTACCTCCCAGGTTGAAGCAATTCTCCTGCCTCAGCCTCCCGAGTAGCTGGGACTACAGGTGTGTGCCACCATGCCCAACTAATTTTTGTATTTTTAGTAGAGACTGGGTTTCACCATGTTGGCCAGGATGGTCTTGATCTGCTGACCTCATGACCCATCCACCTCAGCCTCCCAAAGAGCTGGGATTACAGGTGTGAGCCACCACGCCCGGCCTGTTTTTGTTTTCTTTTTAGAGACAGGGTCTCACTCTGTTGCCCAGGCTGGAGTGCAGAGGTGCAATTATAGTTCATTGGCAGCCTCAAATTCCCGGGCTCAAGCAATCCTCTTGCCTTAGCCTCCTGAATAGCTGGGACTACAGGCATGTGCCGCCACACCTGGCTAATTTTTTAAAAAACTTTTTTGTAGAGATGGGGGTTTTGCTTTGTAGCCCAGGCTGGTCTCGAACTCCTGGCTTCAAGCCATCCTCCTGCCTTGACCTCCCAAACTGCTGGGATTGCATGCATGAGCCACCATGCCTGGCTCAGAAGCAGAGTTTTCTGGGTTCCTCCTGTGCCCACCTTTGGGCCTGCTGTGAGCTGTGGGTGGATCAGGAAGGGTCAAGTGTGTCCAGAGCCTCCGAAATGCTTGGAGTCTAGCCATGGAGACTAGACATCCTCACAATCAAGAGCCGTCAGGTTGACGGCAGCATGGGGCTCCGGCAGGGATCATCTGGCCCTGGGTCCTCCTGGCTCAGACACTAACCTGCAGTCTGACCCTGAGCTCACAGCTGTGTGTGACAGGGGTGGGCAGGGGGAGCTCTGAGGTTCCCTTTAATCTGAGACTCTGTGCTAAAGGTGCAGCGATGAGGGTGAGAGGAGCAGAGAGAAGAGAGAGACCACAGAGAAGGAAAATTGAGGTGGCCTCAGCATGGGCAGGTGAAAGCTGGTTAGGATATGGGCAAGAGGGGTTGGAAGAGGCTGGGTGCTGTGGCTCACACCCGTAATCCCAGCACTTTGGGAGGCCGAGGCAGGCGGATCACTTGAGGTCAGGAGTTGGGGACCAGCCTGGCCAACCTGGTGAAACCCTGTCTCTACCAAATATACAAAAATTAACCAGGTGTGGTAGCACACACTTGTAATCTCAGCTACTGAGGAGGCTGAGGTGGGAGAATCGCTTGAACCTGGGAGGCGGAGGTTGCAGTGAGACAAGATCATGCCACTGCACTTCAGTCTGGGCAACAGAGGGATTGGAATAAGGGGTGGAGGAGCAAGGAGATGGAAGGTACAGAAGTAGGGTAAACGTGCTTCTGGCCTCACCCGGCACTGGCACGAAATAGGTGGCTCAGTAAATCCTGGCTGTTTTCTACACTAGACTGAAAAGGTGGTTACTGACTCCAGAGGGAGTTAATTTCATTTCCTTCCCCAAGAGCAGCTCTTGGGAGGGTATGTGAAACTTGGATAATGGGGCACACATTTAGGCTGCTGCAAATGGCTTTGCCCTGCTCTTCCGTCTTCGGGGTTTCACCACGTCCTGGTTGCGTGGCTGTGGGATGAGTTAATGAAGAAGAGCAGCCTGTCTGGGGAGGACCCTGACCTTGAGAGGGAGGAGGGCTGTGCTACTCTGCCCCCATTCCTAGCTGAAAGACCCCTGCCCCAGCAATGTCCAGGAGTGGGAACAGGCTGTTTACCTCTGCTGTCTGCAGTGTGGGGGATCCTCCCCCTCATCCTGCACCCCATTTTGTCCCCATAGTGCTTCCTCTGGAGAGGCAGCTCCATGAGGCCGCCCGCCAGAACAACGTCAGCAGGATGCAGGAGCTGATTGGGAGGAGGGTTAACACCAGGGCCAGAAACCACGTGCGTAATGGGCTTCTCTGAATCGGGGCACCTGGGATAGTATCATGATAATGCCAGTACACAGGGGGAACAGTTCATCTGAGCTAGAGGCAGGTGCATTTGCATGTGTTAACTTGGAGGGAGGCTCAGGCTCTGTCCTCATGGCCTGCGTTGTCTCGAGGAATCTAAGGAATCTAAGGCTTAGAGTGGTTGGACCCCCACCCAAGGTCAGGGTCAGGATTCCAAGCCAGGCTTGGCAATTCCAGAAGTCAAACTCTTAACTTCTGGGACCCATCTGAGAAGTTAGAGCCAGGAGGGCTAGGCTCAAAGGTCAGCAGCCAGAAGCTGGGAGATGGGCAAAAGAGGACAGAGATTACACAAAGCATCCCACAAACAATTCATTCTCTCTGTGATAAGTTGTCATAACAGCGTGTGCAGGAGGGTCGGGAAAAGCCTCCCAAGGAGGTGGCTTTTTAAATATTTTCTTTGAGACAGGACCTCACATCACCCAGGCTGGAGGGCAGTGGAACAATCACAGCTCCCTGCAGCCTTGACCTTCCTGGGCTCAGTTGATCCTCCCACCTCAGCCTCCTGAGTAGCTGAGACTACAGGCACGCACCACCATGCCAGGCTAATTTTGTATTTTTTCTAGAGATGGGGTCTTGCTATGTTGCCCAGGCTGGTCTCAAACTCCTGGACTCAAGCTATCCTCCCACCACAGCCTCCCAAAGTGCTGGGATTACAGGCGTGGGCCGCCTCACCCTCCCGGCCGTGGCATTTTTGAGGAGCTAGGTGAAGGACAGTATTCTAGGCAGAGAGAACAGTATGGGCAGAAACTCTGAGGAAGGAAGGAGCAGCTGGGCTCCAGAGAGGGGATGTGGCTTGCCTGAGACCACGCAGAAAACCAGTGCTTCCTTTCATTGTCCCCTCATAAGCTGAAAACTACAGAGGGGAGAAGTGGGCACAGGGGCCACAGGCCAACTTCCCCCAGGCCTGCTTGGATGGCATTTTGAACTGCCAGGGTGGTCTGAGAATGAGGTGGTACATCAGGCCCCTTCAGCCCCATTCTGAGAGAAGGAAGGGGACAGAACCCAGGGACTCCAGTGCCTCTCAGGGACTTGGAGGGTAATCCTTGGCCACATGGGCTTTCCAGCAGGGGCAACAGCAGGAAAAGGCCTAGAGGTGGGAAGTTGCTTGGCATTTCTGAGAAGCAGGGGTGGGCAACGCCAGACCATGCAGCGCCTCATCATCTCCAGGGTTAGGAGTTTATTCTGAGAGCCATGGGAAACTGAAGAATTTTAGATGGGGACAGATGGGGACAGATGGGTCCAGTCATTTTACTATGTTGGCTTTGGTTGCCATGCAGGAGAGGAGCATGCGGCAGAATGGGGCTGGGTGCCCAGCCAGCTGGGGACCAGAGCCAGCAAAGACCCTTCCAGCCTGCAGACCAGCTGTCCTGGGGGAGGGTGTGGGAGGTGGTCCAGGCAGCCAGGTGGCAGCAGCACCTGACAAGTGTCATCTCCCTCCGGGCAGGTGGGCAGGGTGGCCCTGCACTGGGCTGCAGGTGCAGGGCATGAGCAGGCTGTGCGTCTGCTTCTGGAGCACGAGGCTGCTGTGGACGAGGAGGATGCGGTAGGGGCCCTCACAGAGGCACGTCTGTGTGTGCGTGTCTGTCTGTCTGTCTGTCTCAGGGTGGTGGGGGGCACTGGAGATCTCTCTGGGTCTATGAGCCGGTTGCTGAGATTGCTGCTAATATGCAGACATTCAGGTGCAGAGTGGCAGGGAGTCAAAGGCTTCAGGTGCCAGGGGCACTGCACTGGTTCCATGTTCCTCCTATACAGTAATGAAGAGCTCTCCACTTTCAAGGGTCTTTCAGTTCTCAGAGAGCCTTTTCAGTCCCTCATGAAAGCATGTGAACAGGGAGAGGGCTGTAGAACAGATAATTGGGTGGATTGATAGAGGCCTGATTAGCAAAAGCACCAGGAGGAAGGTCTCTCATGATATGCCACAGGGCTCTGCCCTGGCTAACACTTCAAAGTCTTGGATAAAGACTAACAGTCTTAGTTAAACAATTGGCAGGCAGTGTGTTGCTGAGAGAGAGCACTGATGAGTAACGGGGTCTGTAAAATTATCTCTACAGGTTTGGGGAAAAGGCTGAATCTAATAATGACATTTGAAAGGGATACACTTATGGCTTTGTCTACATTTAAATTTTAAAAAGTGCCTGGGCACAATGGCTCACGCCTGTAATCTCGGTACTTTGGGAGGCCAAGTGGGTAGATCACTTGAGCCCAGGAGTTTGAGACGAGCCTGGGCAACATGGCGAAACTCCGTCTCTACCAAAAAATACAAAAATTAGCCAGTCTTATAAACTGGTGTCTAAATAAATAAATAGGTAAAAATTTTAAAATAAAAAATAAAACCATAAACTTCCCTGCAGCGACTTAGTTGTCCATGAAAACAATTTTCTTTGTTCCGGCTTCTCTCTGCTCCCAGGCCGCGCTGTGTGGGGGTTGGTTACTAGTTGGGGTTGAAGTGAGGCAGCAACCCTTACCTCCCCATTCCCCAATCCTGTCTCTTCCCTGTACCTGCTTAGGCCTCATTTAGGGATGCCTTTAGGAGCAGAACGTCTAGGATCCTTCGTCTGAGCTCCCTGGTGAAACACTAGAGCCTCTTGCATCAACTCTCTCTACTCACAAAGACCCCCACTATCACCACTATGCTGTTACTTCTTCCTTCGGAGGTTTAGTGAAAAAAGAAGCTATGAGGGAGAACAGTAAGAGGGGGCCCTTTTAGAAATCCTCCCTGTTGGCTGGGCGCGGTGGCTCACACCAGTAATCCCAGCACTTTGGGAGGCCGAGGCGGGAGCATCACCTGAGATCAGAAGTTCGAGACCAGCCTGGCCAACATGGTGAAACCCTGTCTCTACTAAAAGTACAAAAATTAGCCAGGTATGGTAGTTCACGCCTGTGATGCCAGCTACTGGTGAGGCTGAGGCAGGAGAATCGCTTGAACCTGGGAGACGGAGGTTGCCGTAAACCTAGATTACAGCACTGCACTCCAACCTGGGTGACAGAGTAAGACTCCGTCACAAACAAACAAACAAACAAAAACCTCTCTGTTTCTTTTGCAAATGGCAATACGTAACATTTTGAAAAATAAGACAGCATGGTGGACTTGCCTGCTGTAGTAATGTGGTTCAGGAGATACTGGAGAAAGGAAATCCTGTTGCTGGAGGAAGATCTCTAGTGATATGCCACAGGACTCTGGCCTGGATAGTTCCTAGGAACTATGTATGTGGGGAAAGCTGGTTTAGGACTGTGACATATCCAGGGGGTCCCCACTGTCAGGAGGCTCTGGCTCCCATGGCTCTCGCTCCCCCAGTCCTGAGCCTTTACCCTTTTTATTCCTGAGCGCCTGTGGACTTCTTCCTCTGGACTCTGCTGGTGCTTGTTCTTTTTCCTCCCTCCTGCAGCCAGCCCACAGTTGCTGATATTCTACCAGGCGCTGAGCTCTGAGCCAGTGCTGGGTCTCCTGGCCTCTTCAGCTCTAGTTAAGGCCAGATGTAAACCCTCATTTTTTTTTTTTTTTTAATTTTAAAAAATGTGCCCCAATCTTGGATGATAGACCCTCATTTGAGGCTCTTTGCTGGGTCCAACACCTTCCCTAGGATTTCAGGAGGAAGAATTTAAATGCTTGTGGTCCCTACTGTCTCTTACTTTTGGTCAACTTTTGGCATCCTCTTGAAATTTTGCAAATAGTCCTTTGATTCCACCCTGGCGTCATCCCAAACATGGTGCCTCTCCCTGGGACTCCATTCACAGAAGGCTTGTAGTGTGGGATGGCTTTCCAAACTGGGATATAGAGGGGACCTATATCACACACAAAAGCAATGTAAAAATCCTAAAACCCCCTCTTTGACATTCTGTTCTTTAAAGGCCCTTGGTTCTTTCCTTGCCTTAGGCCCAGCCTCTGCTCCCCTCCCTCTCTCCAGTGCTGTCCTTGTCTGCACCGCCCCCTTCCTGCCTCCAAATTCCCGCCTGTTTCTAAAGCAGAGCAGAGCAACTCTCTTTGGATGTTCGGGAGCCTGCTGATTAGTGAGTTCCCTCTGAGTTTCATCTTTTGCCTCAACCCTTTGTCAAGGCTTTTACCCAAACACAGTTCCCTCCCTAAGAGGAATTCTGGTGCCAGCCGCTAAGACCCCTTTTCTTGGTACCCCTCACAAAGGCTCCTGGTGGAGCCACACCCAAGAAGGCACTGCAAAAAACTATTCCCAGGATCTGGCTGGCTCTTGATGTATCCCCAGAGCTGAGTTTGGAGGCCTGGGGTTGCTCTTCACAGAGAAGAAAAGACTCCAGGGAGGTGGGGGAAGTGCAGAACCCTACTGCAGTGGAGATCACTGAAGGGGCTCTGGGGACCCTGGAGCACGGTGCAGATGTGGAGGAAGAGCACCCTGCAAACAGGCCCGGGGCTGCCCTGAGTGGAGCCACAGACATATTTTCAGTTGCTCCAGAGAGTTGATGAGATGGAAATTGCAGGAATGCAGATTTCAACAGAGCTCGAGGAGGCATTTCTTCCTTTTCTTTTTTCATTTTTTTTTTTTTTTTTTTTTTGAGACGGAGTCTTGCTCTGTCGCCCTCCAAGCTCTGCCTGGAGGAGGCATTTCTAAGAGAAGCCAGTGTTTGACTGTGCAAGGATGTCTCGTGAGGTGTGTGGTGCTGCAGACTTAAGCTATCTGCTTTGAAGATATTCTGTGGGATTTTTTTTTTTTTTTTTTGAGACAGGCTCTCACTCCGTCACCCAGGCTGGAGTGCAGCGGTGCAATTTTGGCTCACCGTAACCTTTGCCTCCTGGGTTCAAATGATCCTCTTACCTCAGTCTCTCAGGTAGCTGGGACTACAGGCATGCACCACCATGCCCAGCTAATTAATTTTTTTGTAGAGACAGGTCTCACTATGTTGCCCAGGCTGGTCTTGAACTCCTGGCTCAAGCGATCCTCCCACCTTGGTCCCTCCCAAAATGTTAAGGTTACAGGCATGAGCCACCATGCCCAGCCTCTATGGGAGATTTAAACAGTCCATTCTTAAACACCGGTCCAGGATAAGGTCTTCACCAGTCATAGCAAATCAGAAAACAGGGACAATATATTTTTCATGAAGCTACATTTGTTTTTTGTCTTTGTTTGTTGGTTTTTGAGACAGGGTTTCGCTCTGTCACCAAGGCTGGAGTGCAGTGGTGTGATCACAGCTCATTGCAGCCTCTATCTGCTGGGCTCAAGTGATCCTCCCACCTCAGCCTCCCAAGTAGCTGGGACCACAGGAGTGTGCCTCCACGCCTGGCTTATTTTTAAAAAATGTCTGTAGAGATGGGGGTCCCCCTATTTTGCCCAGTCTGGTTTCAAACTCCTGGGCTCAAGTGATCCTCATCTCACAGTGTTGGGATTACAGGCGTGAACCACCATGCCCAGTTATGAAACTTTATTTGCCAAGAATATATTCTAAGATTGGTTCCTTACAAATTTTTTCTTCTAAAATGGTCTTTCTTTATGAAATGATGATGAGAGTAAATGGCAGCCTTTTTGTTTGTTTGTTTGTTTTGAGACGAAGTCTCACTCTGACGCTCAGGCTAGAATGCAGTGGCGGATCTCAGCTCACTGCAACCTCCACCTCCTGGGTTCAAGTGATTCTCCTGCCTCAACCTCCCAAGTAGCTGAGATTACAAGTGCCCACCACCATGCCCGGCTAATTTTTGTATTTTTGCTAGAGACGGGGTTCCACCATGTTGGCCAGGCTGGTCTTGAACTCCTGACCTCATGTGATCCTCCTGTCTTAGCCTCCCAAAGTGCCGGGATAACAGGCATGAGCCACCGAGCCTGGCCAGCAGCTGTTTTATTTTTAAGTTTCATTTAGCAAAAAATAAATTTAAAAAGTTTGCAACAGTACATCAGCCTCTATTTAAAAACCAAAAAATCTTGGTATTTAAATTTCTAAAGCTTGGAGCTCCCTGCACTGAGTGGCACTTATAGTTCCTTCTGGTTGTTTGGTTTAATCATAAGGCACAGGGCCTGGCTGGCACGGCCACGCCTTCCCACATTCTTCTCACCTCCTCTATGTCCTCTCCCCCAGTTTGGGATGAACGCGCTTCTCCTGTCTGCCTGGTTCGGCCACTTACGAATCCTCCAGATCCTGGTAAACTCGGGGGCCAAGATCCACTGTAAGAGCAAGGTAAGGCCTCAGCTGGTAGCCCTCTGTCCCCTCAGCTCCCCTGGCCCTGGATGCAAAGGTCTCCCCCAACCTCTGCCCCCCACCTCCGCTTGCCCCTCCAGTCCCCCACCTGCCTTTGCCTGTCCCTCTTTCTTCTGATCTCCCCCACCTCTCTGTCCTATTCGGTGAGCTGGGACAGTCCCCAGCCCTCTGGCTGGCCTCCGTGTTTGTAGGAGAGAAATCAAAGTAACTCCCTCAGACGGTAGTTAGGAAAATTAAATGAGAAGGAGGTGAGGTCTCCTCCACCCTCCTGCCAGGCCCCGTACCCCTTGTGCTCAGTGTGGTGGGGTGAAAGGAGCAAAGCATCATTTACCAAGTGTGGTATGGTGGGTGAGTTACTCTATCAGCCTGCACCGTGGTTTGAGGGAGCAGGGCCTCAGCAAGTGAGAGTGCCTGGAATCCCTCCGCTGGTGGCTCACCTTTTAGGGTGTCAAGTCGCCCATAGGAAAATGCAAACATTTCTGGGCCAAATCCCTCAACCAGGAGTTCTCACATGGGTTCTTGGAGAAAATTCAGAGGACCTATGAACTTGGATTGGAAAAAAGTGCGTATTTATTTTGGCTAACTTCTTGAAAATTTAGCATTTTTTTCTTTCTTTCTTTTTTTTTTTTTGAGATGGAGTCTTGCTCGGTCACCCAAGCTGGAGTGCAGTGGTGCGATCTCAGCTCATTGCAACCTCCGTCTCCTGGGTTCAAGCAATTCTCCTGCCTCAGCCTCTAGAGTAGCTGGGACTATAGGCACGTGCCACCACGCCCGACTAATTAGCATTTTTTTCAACGATGAATGTAGGTAATATTAGTACTTGTGACTTTGTCACTAATAGCAAATGTAGCTGTTTTCGTATCACATGAAAGTTTTTGCAGTTATCTTAAAATACTCCTTACATTTATCATTACATTGAAATTATGGCAGTGGTTAGACCCTCCAGTAGATCTTGTTGTTTAACAGGTCAGTAAGGAAGCACATATGTTACTAGATTGAAAACTTGGTTTGTAATATTTTGATAACTTAATTTCAATATAATTGGTTTCCTTTTATGGTAGGCAGAATAATGTCACTTCAAAGATGTCCATATCCTAATTCCTAGAACCTCTGAACCCCCGGAAACTAACACGCCAATAGGAATTTGTTGGGTGTGATGTGATGTGTGTGAGGTGTGATGAAGGAGGCAGGGGTGGAGCGATGCGAGCCACTAGCCAAGGAATTTGGTCAGCTTCTAGAAGCTGGAAAAGGACAGGAAATGGGTTTTCCCTTAGAGCTTCCAGAAGAAACACAGCATTGCCAACCCAATTTAGACTTCTGACCTTCAGTATTGTAAAATAATAAATTTGTGCTGTTTTACGCCTTGAAGCTATGGTAATTTGTTATAGCAGCAATAGAAAATGAATACGCCATTGTAAGCCTGTTTATTTGATTAAATTTTTTTCCTGTATAATTTTTTTTTTGCATTTAAGTAAATGTTATTCTGAGAAGGGGTCTATAGGCTTCACCAGATGTAAAAGGGTCGTGGCACGTAAGAGGTGTGTCTCATGCCATTGTTAGGATCCTGTTGGCAGTGGTGGGAGTGCCTGAAAGCATTTGGGTTGGAAAATCCATCCCAGAGAACCATGTCCCTATGTGGTGGGTCACAAGATCTGAGCCGGAGTGTGGGAGGGAGGGGCCAGCAGGAGGGTACCCTGTGAATACACCCAAGTTCAAGCTCAGGGTTCTGCTGTCTGGTCTTGCTGGCCTGGCCTGGCTTGGCCTTGGAAGGGCTCAGTGGCCCTGGGGAATCCAGTGTTGTCTTGATGTAGTATACTGTAAACAGAGTTGTGAATGAGCCTCCATGTTCTAGAATGAGGAAGGCAGGGTCTTGGGTGTATATGGAGGGTGAGGTTCTGAGTCATGGACTCTTCTAGTTAAGCAGATCCCCTCTATATTCATTTTCTGTTTTTGGCAACAAATCACTCTAAAATTTAAAAGTAATGAATCTGAAAGTAACGATATATTATTTTCCACAATTCTGTGGTTGGCAGGCAGTTCCTGTGGCTTTGCCTGGGATCACCTACAAGGCTGCAGTCAGCAGGTGGGTGGGCTGGGGGCTGGCTGGCCCTGGAGGGTCTCACTCACATGTCTGGAGCCTCTGCAGGAAGGGTTGGAACGTCTGGGATGGTGCGGCTAGTTTCTCCAGGTGGCCACTGATCCTTAGGGAGTCCAGCATAGACTTCCTTACGTGTCTGCCTCAGGGCAGCAAAAGATCCAGAGCAGAACTGGCAAGGGCTCTAGAGGCTAAGGCTGGAAAGCCACGTGGTATCACCTCCATTGCATTCAAAAGCCCGTCACAGGACCAGTGTAGATTCTCAGTGAGAAGAGTGGCACGATCCTGGGGTGTGCTTCCAAGGGCAGGGGGAATAGATGCAGCCAGCTTTGCAAATGATAGACCCCACTATTCCTTTCAATCTCTCGTTCAAAGTCTTCCCCAAAGGGATTCATCCCACCTGTAGATGCCATAGGCCCAGTCCTGCTTCTGCCCTGAAGCTTTCTCCTTTCCCTGCTGTTTACGTAGCTCTGCTGGTGATAGTTACAGTTTTACTAAGCTATAGACTATAATACGATTTCAGCAGTTTTTCCATTAATATTCTACAATGCTTTAGTCATTTTGTCTTCTTAGTCTCTTCGAATCTTGTGATGATTTCTTAGTTTTTCCTTGTTTTCCATGACCTTAACCCTTTTGGAGAGTAGTAGTCAAGTATTTTGTGGAATGCCCTTCAATTTGGGTTTGTCTCATGTTTTTCTTATGAAAATCATCAGTCCAGGGCTATGGAATTTGGGAAGAACACAAGAGGGAAGTGCCCTTCTCATCCCTTCATATCCAGGGGTCCGTGATACCAACATGAAATACACACACTGGGCCGGGCATGGTGGCTCACGCCTGTAATCCCAACACTTTGGGAGGCCGAAGTGGGCGGATTGCCTGAGTTCAGGAGTTCGAAACCAGCCTAGGCAACATGGCGAAACCCCATATCTACTAAAAATACAAAAAATTAGCCGGGCGTGCTGGAGGGTGCCTGTAATCCCAGCTCCTCAGGAGGCTGAGGCAGGAGAATTGCTTGAACCCAGGAGGCAGTGAACCAAGATTGTGCCACTGCACTCTAACCTGGGAGAGAGGGCGAGACTCTGACTCAAAAAAAAAAAAAAAAAAAAAGAAATACACACATTGCAAGTTTATACTCACTGAGATTTGACCACTGTCAAGATGTAAAACACTGTTCCACTGATTTTTATGACTCACTGATGGTTGCAAACAGGACTTCAAATAATCTGACCTTAATGCAAGGCAGAAGTAGAAGCCCTGGGGCATAAACATAGTATTTGCAAGCCTCCCTCCTTTTGCTTCTAGGCCCCAGAGACCTTCTTCCTGTCCACCCTCAACCCAGGCCACTTCCCTCTACTCCCTGCAGACCACATCTGCTCTTAATCTGCCCTAGAAGGTGAGGAGGTCACTTCCTAGTGACATACACTGGTCACTTGGTCACCTGCATCTTCAATAGCAGCTGTATCAAGGAAGGCAGATGCTTAGAACCTTCTTAATTATTCTGGAGGCTACTAGTGCTATACAACCTCATCATACATGTTTGAATTAATTTTTAGTTGATAAAATACTTTTCCTGTAGGTCCAGTCCTCTCAACCACCCACTGAGGTGGTCAGGGATTATGATGCTAGTTTGTCCTATGTGAAAATGGAGGCTCAAAGAGGTGGAGGTAACTGGCCCAAGACTCTGGAGCTGAGGGGTGCTGAGCTGGGATTTGAACTTTGGCATCCTGACTCCTGCCAACCCCTCTGAGGCTGAGTGGGCAGCAGAGTGGGTTATCCCTGGGGTCCATTCATCATTTACAGTGTTGTGTCCATGGGGAGGCTGTGTTCTGGGTCCCAAACACTTGCTGTTTGGGAGACTGGCAGCATGTGAAAAGGGCCTCCTTTCGCAGACTGCAGGGACCTTCCTGCACTTGTTTCCAGGATGGCCTGACCTTACTGCACTGCGCAGCCCAAAAAGGCCACGTGCCTGTGCTGGCGTTCATAATGGAGGACCTGGAGGATATGGCCCTGGACCACGTAGACAAGGTGAGAGTGCCTCAGGGCTACTCATCATTCCCATTGGACGGGGGGCTCCTGGGGCCACTCTTGCCCACTGAGCTTACCACATTCCTTGGGTGCATCCTTTGATCTGTGGGCGTATTACACCTGGCCTGGGGAGCCGCTGGTTGGGAAGAGGTGTTGGGGCACAAACGAGCAAAATACAAGCAGAACACAGTCAGTTGCCACAGAGAGGCCCTGATCAAGGACTAGGTGGGTTAGAAAAGCAAGCCATTGCTTCTGCTTCCTGGAGGAGGTGGCATTTGGTAAATAAACTGGATTTGTGGGTAAGATTGGAAATCAGGGGTTGGAAGGGGCACCAAATGGAAGAGCGAGGCTTGTGGGAGCTTTAGGGACAGGAAAGGGCTCTAGTGTGAGTTCTGAGGGACTGGAATCTTAGGAGGGAAGTTCCGATGGGTGGTTGGAAGTCCCTCTGGAGATCTTAACTCCCATCCTCAAGAATCTATTTATTCATTAGGCAGCAAGGAGCCACCTAAGGACTTCAGCCAGGGAGGGACCCCAGCAAGTGGCTCTTGTTGGGAAGTTGGGTCTGGGCTTTCCAGGCAGGGTCGGGGGAGGCAAGGGGAGAGGACAGTGTCTGGGGCAGGAGAGGCCACTGCAAAGCCAGAGTGGTTGGGGAACAGAGGCCAGGTGGGCAGAGGCAGGTATGCCCACTGACAGAGTGAGGAGGGCTCACACCACTTCTCCTCCTGGCCAGCTGGGGAGGACGGCGTTTCACAGGGCAGCTGAGCACGGGCAGCTGGATGCTCTGGATTTCCTCGTGGGCTCTGGCTGTGACCACAGTGTCAAAGACAAGGTACTGTGTCCGTGAGGCTCTGGGATCCTGACCAGGGTGCAAAACTTGCCAGCTTCCAGGCTCTGGCTCCTCACCTGTGTCCACGTCTGACTCCCATTGTGCTGGAGGGCCATGTGGCCCAAAGACGAGAGCGTATTTAGTGTCCATCCAGCAGGCCCTTCACTAGCATGCGTTATGGGCCAGCCCTATGCTACAGGTTGGTGGCAAAAAGATGCCCAAGACACCGTTTCTTACTCAAGGAACTCAGTGCCACAGTCATAGTAAGGATTTCTGATCTGACGTGGCTGGCCAGGGTGGCAGATCTGGGTGGTTGGTAGTGCTGCCTGGAGTGCATTCAGTAGGGTTGTAATCTACTGGGGTTGTCTGCTGTTGGCAGACGTGGGGAAGTGTTAGGGGGTGGTAGCCACACAACTGCTCTGCTATGGTTATGGCAGGAATAGGATGGGAGCATAGAGGAGGGAGCATATCATTCAGGGCTTATGAGCAGGATTTCACCAATCTGAGAAGGGGCAAGTGATGGGGACTGGAGGGTCTACCCTATAAATGACTCTTATCATTGGACCCTTGCGAATCATTAGGGAAAACATGTTACAGCAAATTCTTTTTTTTTTTTTTTTTTTGAGATGGAGTCTCACTCTGTCGCCCAGGCTAGAGTGCAGTGGTGAATCTCGGCTCACTGCAACTTCCGCCTCCCGGGTTCACGCCATTCTCCTACCTCAGCCTCCCTAGTAGCTGGGACTATAGGCGTCCGCCACCATGTCCGGCTAATTTTTTTGTATTTTCAGTAGAGATGGGGTTTCACCGTGTTGGCCAGGATGGTCTTGATCTCCTGACCTCATGACCCGCCCACCTTGGCCTCCCAAAGTGCTGGGATTACAGGCGTGAGCCACCATGCCCGGCCTGTTACAGCAAACTCTAAATGATGCCTCCAACAAATAGATGAACTCCATTATTAATCTTCTGGTTAATGTGCTTGGCCAGGATAGAGGGAGTTCTGTGTATACCGAAGTGATAGCGAGCTCACACACAAATCCACTGCCGGGTCTTGTAACTGGAAGGCATCTGAATTCAGCCTTCTCGTTTTACAGCTGTGGAAACTGACGCCCAGAGAGGGAGATGCCTTAGCCAAGGTCACACAGCGAGACACAGGTAGAGCTGGATTTGGAAGCAGCATCCTAATGCATAAAGCTGTGCTCCTCCCCTTACCAGGCTGCCTCCAGGGTTGGACCCCCTTGGGTTCTGCACTGAGTCCATCCACACTCATCCTTTTGGGCTGAGCAGGTGGTTGAGCAAGACACTGGGCCAGGAACTGGGCATACAGAGAATGGGGAGGGCAGCACCTGCCAGGACTGGCTAACCCAAGAGGCAAAATGATCACACCTCAGGGCCCCAGGAGAGCATGAGCATCAAGAACAGAGAAAGAGAAAATACAGCTTTGATGAACTTCTCCAGAATCTTGCAATCATAAATTCTGCAAAGAAGCTTTTAAAATTGCATACCCCTGTTAAGTTTTGTGTTTTCAGAATAGGAGTGTTTTCATTTTCAGTTTCATCTGGGGAGAGGGCATAGTAAGTTTTTCTTTTTTTTCTTTTTTTTTTTTGAGAGGGAGTCTCGCTCTGTCGCCCAGGCTGGAGTGCAGTGGCGCGATCTCGGCTCACTGCAAGCTCCGCCTCCCGGGTTCAGGCCATTCTCCTGCCTCCACCTCCCGAGTAGCTGGGACTACAGGCACCCGCCACCGCGCCCGGCTAATTTTTTGTATTTTTAGTAGAGACGGGGTTTCACCGTGGTCTCGATCTCCTGACCTTGTGATCCGCCCGCCTCAGCCTCCCAAAGTGCTGGGATTACAGGCGTGAGCCACCGCGCCCGGCCATGGTAAGTTTTTCAATGCCTGCTAAGGGGATAGACCTCAGAGTCAATGACAACACAGGTCGCTCCACATGTGCTCTAGAATGCTAGGGAGGCTTTGAGAGCCCAGAGAGAGCGACTGACTCCACTTGGAAGGGTGAGGTGTTGCTGTCAAGGCCTCACAGAGGCGGAGATGCTGGACGTCCCCACGTGGAGGGGAGAGGACCCCGGGCCCACGCCAAGGCTGCCTTCTGCCCAGCTCTCCTGCCTCTGAGCCCCCTGCCCTGCCCAGGAAAGTGTGAGCACCTGTCAGCCATCCATGTGTGCCACCTGCAGCTTCAAATGCCAGAACATGGATATTTATAACCCAGAAGGAAGAAGAAAGCCCCACCATTGCCTCTACACCCTGTTAACTGGGGGCATATGTTGGCCTTTCATGGTTCACCTACTTCCTGCGTGTCTCTGAACACAGAGATTTCACACTGTGACTGCATTTCTCACTGCTTGTCCTGGCTTGCAGCAGCCAGCCGATAGGCTACAGGCTGTAGAGAAGCTGGCAAGGAGAGAAAAACAAAGCTGTTGAGGGCTTTTTAAAATTACTTAAAAAATTTATTATTTTTAGCTGAATTCTTTTTTTTTTTTTTTTTTTTTTGAGACAATATCTTACTCTGTTGCCCAGGCTGGAGTGTAGTGGCATAGTCATAGCTCATTGCAGCCTCAACTTCCCATGCTCAAGCAATCCTCCTGCCTCAGTCTCTCCAGTATCTGGCACTACAGGCATGCACCACCACATCTGGCTAATTTTTGTATTTTTTATAGAGATGGAGTCTCACTATATTGCCCAGACTGGAATTCCTGGGCTCAAGCTCTCTGCCCACCTCAGCCTCCCAAAGTGCTGGGATTACAGGTGTGAGGCACCATGCCCGGCAGGGAGATCCCTTTAAAGGACAACCCCAAGCAGGCAGACCTCAGCAGGGGCCACTTCTAATACAAAGTACGTTGCACCCTCTGCCCTGCCCAGTGCAGCTGCTTCTCTTGGCTATGTCACTGTCACCTTTAGACTTTCCAAGTGCAAAGCAACTACCAGTCCTCTGGCCTTCAAGTTCCAGGGACACATGTCAGGCTCTCCACATGATCCCCTGAAGACCCTCTTATATCATTGACTCATTGAACAAACATCTACTGAGTGTTGGCCATGTGCCCCAGGCCCTATTCTAAGCACTTAAGGAAACTTCAGAAGACAAAATAGATGCCCCTGTGGTGCTTATGTTCCAGCAACAAGGGTCAGACACATGGAACCAATCCAAATGCCCATCAGTGATAGACTGGATAAAGAAAATGTGGCACATGTACACCATGGAATACTATGGAGCCATAAAAAGGAATGAGATCATGTCCTTTGCAGGGACATGGATGAAGCTGGAAACCATCATTCTCAGCAAACTATCACAGGAGCAGAAAACCAAACACTGCATGTTCTCACTCATAAGTAGGGGCTGAACAATGAGAACCACATGGACACAGGGAGGGGGACAACACACACCGGGGCCTGGTTTGTGGGGGCGAGGGGAGGAAGAGCAGCAGGATACATAGCTAATGCATGTGGGGCTTAATATCGAGGTGACGGGTTGACAGGTGCAGCAAACCACCATGGCACACATTTACCCATGTAACAAATCTGCACATTCTGCACATTATCCCAGAACTTAAAGTAAAATAATAAAGAAAAAAAGAGTCAGACGATACACTAAGCACACAGCCACTGACAGAGTGTGTTGGCAAGGCGATCTGTGCAGTGGGGAGAGGAAAAGCAGGGCAGGAAAATAGGCTGAGGACGACAGAGGTGGGGTTTGCAGTTTCAGAGTGTGGCCCACGCAGGCCATGCTACTCAATGAGAAACTAACATCTCACGCAGAGACTTGAGGGAGGCAGGTGACGGAACCAAGCAGCTGCCTGGAACAGCCTGAGCTCAGGGGAGAGTTGCTGGGGCCTTGAGCAGTGAGAGGAGATGGATTTGGGGGACCCGAGGAGGGACTGGCTTCAGATGGGCACGTGGAAAGTAGAATTGGTTTTAATTTTTAAGCAGTGTGCCTGCCTTGAAGTATAAGGAAAGAAAGACCAGGGTTTGGCCCTGCAATCTGCCCCTGGTTGTAGTTTTTGGCACAGTTGTCAGGAGCAGGGTGGCACTGACCCAGTGTGCATGGCCGCAGCTCATCACAGGTCTGTGGTTCTGGGGCTCTGGTCTGCTGGCATCTCAGGAGCCCTTTTTCCTGCAGGAGGGGAACACAGCCCTTCATCTGGCTGCTGGTCAGGGCCATATGGCTGTGGTGCAGCGACTTGTGGACATTGGGCTGGACCTGGAGGAGCAGAATGCGGTGAGTCACCACCTGGAGGATGGTGAGATGCATGACACTTGCTTGCTGTCTGCCTTTGAGGAACCCCCACCAATCCATGGTGCAGTCTAAAGCCAGGAGGCTGAGGGCATGATCTCAAACTGAGAGCCCACCAGGGAAAGACAAGCAGCAGCACTGAACTCCAGGCTTAATGGTAGCACTTGGCATGATGGATCACCAAATAAGTGAGACACAGAGTGTGTGTTCAAAGAAGGGAGACGTCGCCATGGACAGGATGGTGAGGGAGGGCTTGCTGGAGTAGGAGGAAACAGACAGAGGGGGAGGGGCAGAACGTGAGCAGAGATACGGAGCCAGGAGTGACTATGCCATGTGTGTGCTCCACAAAGTGAGGACTTCAGGGGTGGGGCTCATGGGATCACAAACAAGAAAGCTCATTTTTCCCAGGGGCAGGGCAGTGCAGAGCCCAAGGGTCCCTGGGGCCAAGGCACATGGGGCGTCCTCTCACGGTGGGATTGGGGGTCACTTGGGTGGGCCTCCCCACCATCCTCATTGCTCTCCTTGTGTGTTGCAGGAAGGTCTGACTGCCCTGCATGCGGCTGCTGGAGGGACCCACCCTGACTGTGTGCGGCTCCTCCTCAGGGCTGGGAGCACCGTGAATGCCCTCACCCAGGTAGCCAGGTCCTCCCAAGACTGCGGTCTGCTCTTGTCTGCTGAGCCATAGCCGTGTCGGCAGTGATGGCCACAATGATTCCTGAACCCTGAGTGAATAGAGGCTTCGAGGCAGCAGGCCAGGTTCTGATCTTGGGTTCTCCACTGCTGAGCCCTGTGACCCGGAGCAAGTTACTTAACCTCTCTGAGCCTTGTTTCCCAATTATAAAGTGGGATGACATTTACTTTTTTACATTATTGTGAGGATTAAATATCTAACACAGTGCCCAGGACATAATAGCGCCCAACACCTCAACACCTGTTAGTGTTTTTTGGTTTTTCTTTTGAGATGGGTCTTACTCTGTCGCCCAGGCTGGAGTGCAATGATGCGATCGTGGCTCACTACAACCTCCGCCTCCTGGGTTCAAGCAGTTTTCCTGCCTCAGCCTCCCAAGTAGCTGGGACTACAGGTGTGTACCACCACGCCTGGCTAATTTTTGTATTTTTTTGGTAGAGACGGGGTTTCACCATGTTGGCCAGGCTGGTCTTGAACTCCTGACCTCAAGTGATCCACCCACCTCAGCCTTCCAAAGTGCTGGGATTATAGGCGGGAGCCATTGCACCTGGCCCTGTTAGTGTCTTCTGTTTGTTGAGCTCTTGATAGTTCACAAAGCCCCTTCATAACTGTTACCTCAGAAAAATTCCACCCATTTTGCAGATGAGAAAACTGGAGCTTTGAGGGCACTTTCGCAGGGTCACAAGCTAGTACGAGGCAAAGTTGAGTCTCAAAAGCCTGTTCCCCTGACTCCAGAGCTCCCACCCACTGACGAAGCTTTCCCCTGACAGAGCTGGGGCTTGGGGTGTGGCCCTGGATGAACCTCTTCTCTTTCTCCCCATTGTACTCATCAATTCTGCCAGTAGAAATTCTCCTCTATGACCTGGAAAGCGGGGTTGTGACCTTTCTTTAGGTAGTGAGTTGGTGTTTTTGCTTTGCTTTTTATTTTTGTATCAGTGACAAATAACCTTTTTGTCTGGTTGAATGGCTTCAGGTTCTGGAATTCTTGCTTTGTTCTAAATGTCAATAGTATAGCAAAAATATTAATAATAAATAATACAACATAAATAATAGCAAAAATACACAGGCAGTTCAAAAACAGAGAATTAAAATGTTATGCTAAAAAATATTTATTTCCCCACTGCTTAATTTGAGTGGCTTTGAAAAAAAAAAGGCTGGGCAAGGTGACTGATGCTTGTAACGCAGCACTCTGGGAGGCCAAAGCTGGAAGATTGCTTGAGCCTGGGAGTTTGAGGCTGCAGTGAGCTATGATTGCACCACTGTACTCCAACCTGGGCGACAGAGTGAGACCCTGTCTCAAGAAAAAAAAAAAAAAGAGAGAGAGACTGGGAAGGTTGCACCCAGCTGGGTAGCCATTGGGTGGGGGGCTGGAGCTGCTCATCATGCCAGGACTCGGGCTTCAGCCTCAGCTTGTGGTTTCTGGCAGAGGCCACATTCCATTTCAACACTCCCACCCCTCCCAGAATGTCATGCTGTAGGATCTCGGAGGAGGTGCCAAGCCCATGGTGACTGCATTTCCCACTGGGAGATGGACTGAATCCCACACACCCCAGGTACTCACTCAGTTGGGACTTTAGCAGGGTGGCTAGCTAGTCCTGGTTTGCCCCATACTGTCCTAATTTTAAAGTGGAAAGTCCCACATCTCAAGAACTCCTCAATCCTGGGCAAACTGAGACAGTGGGTCACCCTAGTGGGGCCTGTCTGGTGTGTGCCTTGTGCAAGGTAATCATTGGGCTGGGCTGGGCTCTGACTGAAAGAGAGCACTTTGAGGCCCACGAGACCAAGCCTCCATTCTGGCCCTGCCAGGATCCTGTTTGGATGCGCCAAGACCAGCTTGTGTTGGGCAGTGCATGCTGGGTGGAATTTGCTCTGTGTTGGCAAATCTTACTTGTCTTCCTCTTTAAAAACCACCTCCTGGCCAGGCATGGTGGCTCACGCCTGTAATCCCAGCACTCTGGGAGGCCGAGACCGGTGAATCACAAGATCAGGAGTTCAAGACCAGCCTGGCTAACATGGTGAAACCCCGTCTTCACTAAAAATACAAAAATTAGCTGGGCATGGTGGCGGATGCCTGTAATCCCAGCTACTCAGGAGGCTGAGGCAGAAGAATCACTTGAACCCGGGAAGCAGAGGTTGCAGTGAGCCGAGATTGTGCCACTGTATTCCAGCCTGGGTGACAGAGTGAGACTCTGTCTCAGGAAAAAAAAAGAAAACCACCTCCTTAGAGTCAATCGACTGCAGCCATAGACTTGGGCAGGCTTTGGTCTACATTCTTGCATTTGTGATAGAAGGTGAGGAAAAGACTGAGACCATAGTGAGTTCCTTTTACTGGTCACCAGGCCTGGGAAAGTCATTGATTTTTCCAGCCTCAGTTTAATGGGGATAATACTCCCAGTGGTGTTGTGACACTCAGATGGAAAAATGAATCTAAGAGCTTTGCAAACCTCAGTAGGAGGAGTCCTTGTGATATTGCACTGATGCCTGTTTCCTTCCAGAAAAACCTGAGCTGCCTTCACTATGCAGCTCTCAGTGGCTCGGAGGATGTGTCTCGGGTCCTCATCCACGCAGGAGGCTGCACCAACGTGGCTGATCATGTAAGCGTGGGTGTGAGGGTTGAAGGGGGTCTCCATTGCAAAGCCTTCCATGAGCACACTAATGAAGCACAAGGAGAAATGGGAACATCGGACCCTTGGGGTTGGGGTGCAGACCAGGAGTAGGGGAGCCGGCAGCACTTAGGAGAGTGAAATACTGTTGTAGCTGTAACAGGATTAGAAACCAAGCTTGCAATTCCTCTGAACTGAACTATCAGCTCCTGTTCTCTGCTCATTTATGCATTGGGGCTTTTTTTTTTTTTTTAACGGAGTCTTGCTCTGTTGCCCTGGCTGGAGTGCAGTGGTGCAATCTCGGCTCGCTGCAGCCTCTGCCTCCCAGGTTCAAGCAATTCTCCTGCCTCAGCCTCCTGAATAGCAGCTGGAACTAGAGGCACACACCACCATGCCTGGCTAATTTTTTTTGTATTTTTGGTAGAAAAATACATGGGGTTTCACCATGTTGGCCAGGCTGGTCATGAACTCCTGACTCAAGTGATTCTCCTGCCTCAGCCTCCCAAAGTGCTGGGATTACAGGCATGAGTCACTGTGCCAAACCTAGGCATTGGGTTTTACTATTAATCTTTTATGTTGCCTATCTGTTCACTTACTTGTTAATCTTTTTCCTGTTATACATTTGGTCCACACACAGGAACCATATAATCTGTTGGTTAAAACACAGACTTTGGGAGTGCAGTGCTTCACACCTGTAATCCCAGCACTATGGGAGGCTGAGGCTAGAGTATTGCTTGAGCTCAGGACTTCAAGACCAGCCTGGGTAATCTAGGGAGATCCCATCTCTACAAAATTTTTTTTGAAAAACAGGCTGGTCGTGGTGGTGTACACATGTAGTCCTAGCTACTCGGGAGGCTGAGGCAAGAGGACTGCTTGAGCCCAGGAGGTTGAGGCCACAGTGGGCCATGATCACACCACTGCACTCCAGCCTGGGCAACAGAGTGAGATTCTGTCTTAAAAAAAAAAAAAAGGCCAGGCGCGGTGGCTCAAGCCTGTAATCCCAGCACTTTGGGAGGCCGAGACGGGCGGATCACGAGGTCAGGAGATCGAGACCATCCTGGCTAACGTTGTGAAACCCCGTCTCTACTAAAAAATACAAAAAACTAGCCGGGCGAGGTGGCGGGCGCCTGTAGTCCCAGCTACTCGGGAGGCTGAGGCAGGAGAATGGCATGAACCCGGGAGGCGAAGCTTGCAGTGAGCTGAGATCTGGCCACCGCACTCCAGCCCCGGCGACAGAGTGAGACTCTGTCTCAAAAAAAAAAAAAAAATTGTATTTTTAAGTAGAGACAGGGTTTCACCGTATTAGCCAGGATGGTCTTGATCTCCTGACCTCGTGATCCGCCCGTCTCGGCCTCCAGCTACTCGGGAGGCTGAGGCAGGAGAATGGCGTAAACCTGGGAGGCGGAGCTTGCAGTGAGCTGAGATCCGGCCACTGCACTCCAGCCTGGGTGGCAGAGCAAGACTCCGTCTCAAAAAAAAAAAAAAATTGGCTGGGCATGGTGGCGTGAGCCTGTAATCCCAGCACTTTGGGAGGCCAAGGTGAGCAGATTGCTTGAGGCTGGGAGTTCGAGACCAGCCTGGACAACATGGCGAAACCCCATCTCTACAAAAAATATAGAAAATTAGCCAGGTGTGGCTGGGTGTGGTGGCTCACACCTGTAATCCCAGCACTTTTGGAGGCCAAGGCTGGCGGATCATGAGGTAAGTAGATCAAGACCATCCTGGCTAACACAGTGAAACCCTGTTTCTACTAAAAATACAAAAAAATTAGCCAGGCGTGGTGGCAGGCACCTGTAGTCCCAGCTACTCGGGAGGCTGAGGCAGGAGAATCACTTGAACCCAGGAGGCAGAGCTTGCAGTGAGCCGAGATCACACCACTGCACTCCAGCCTGGGCGACAGAGTGAGACTCCGTCTTAAAAAAAAAAAAAAAAAACACAAACAACAAACAAAAGGCCAGGTGTGATGGCTCATGCCTGTAATCCCAGCAGTTTGGGAGGCCGAGGCGGGTGGTCACGAAGTCAGGAGATCAAGACCATCCTGGCTAACACGGTGAAACCCCGTCTCTACTAAAAATATAAAAAATTAGCCGGGTGTGGTGGTGGGCGCCAGTAGTCCCAGCTACTTGGGAGGCTAAGGCAGGAGAATGGCATAAACCCAGGAAGCAGAGCTTGCAGTGAGCCGAGATTGCGCTACTGCACTCCAGCCTGGGCAACAGAGCACGACTCTGCCTCAAAAAAAAAAAAAAGAAAGAAAGAAAGAGAGAGAGAGAGAAAGAGAAAGAGAGAAGAAAAGAAAGAAAGAAAGAAAGAAAGAAAGAAAGAAAGAAAGAAAGAAAGAAAGAAAGAAAGAAAGAAAGAAAAGAAAGGAAAGAAAGGAAAAGGAAAGAAAGGAAAGAAAAGAAAGAAAGAAAAGAAAGAAAATTAGTCAGGCATAGTGATATATCCCTGTAATCCCAGCTACTTGGGAGGCTGAGGCGCGAGAATCACTTGAACCTGGGAGGCAGAAGTTGCAGTGAGCTGAGATCGCTCCACTGTACTCCAGCCTGGGCAACAGAGTGAGACTGTCTCAAAAAAAAAAGAAAAAGTAGTGGGAGTTTCAAATGGTAACTACCTTTCTAGAAGGCAAGTTGACAATAACTATCAAGCTGAATTAAATAATTAAAATTTAAAAACAACAGGCTGGCCGGGTGCCGTGGCTCAAGCCTGTAATCCCAGCACTTTGGGAGGCCGAGACGGGCGGATCACGAGGTCAGGAGATCGAGACCATCCTGGCTAACACGGTGAAACCCCGTCTCTACTAAAAAAAAAAAATACAAAAAAAAGCTAGCCGGGCGAGGTGGCGGGCGCCTGTAGTCCCAGCTACTCGGGAGGCTGAGGCAGGAGAATGGCGTAAACCTGGGAGGCGGAGCTTGCAGTGAGCTGAGATCCGGCCACTGCACTCCAGCCTGGGCGACAGAGCGAGACTCCGTCTCAAAAAAAAAAAAAAAAAAAACAGGCTTTGGTGTTAGACCTGGCTTTGTATGCTGGCACTACAAACTGAATAACCTTGGGCAAGCTACTTTGACCTTTTTGGGCCCGTTTCCTTACCTATAAGTACTATTATTATTCCTATTATATAACAAGGAAACATCTATGGTTTATATCAGAAAGGGGTCATTTCTTATAACTAAAACAAGTACTATATTTAAACTTATTATAGAAACAGTATTATGCAATTCATTGGAATATAGAGAAGAAAGGCATCCTTGACTCCAAAGCCCTAGTAAAGCAAGCACTTTTTTTTAATGCCCTCCCAGTGTTTCCCATGTAAAGAGTATCACCTCCAGCTAGAAAGAATTCAGGCTAAATGCTTACTTGTTTCTGCCCATCAAGACACCAGAATCCTGATGCCAGCCCAGTGGTCAAACTATGAAGTTTTCCTGTCACCCGCATTGAGTATGTTGTTTTCCTTTTCATTTCAGCTGTTTTCGCTGCCTATTTATTTATTTAATTGTGTCACTTTTATTTGTTGTATTTGCGTTGTTTTTAATACCAAAAGTAACTTGCTGGTAGTAACACTGTCAAAAGACACATTCATAACAAGTGAAGGTGTTGCCAGGTGTAGGGGCTCACACCTGTAATCCCAACACTTTGGAAGGCTGAGGTGGGAGGATTGCTTGAGTCCAGGAGTTCGAGACCAGCCTGGGCAGCATAGTAAGACCCCATATCTACAAAACATTTAAAAATCAGCCGGGTGTGGTGGTGGATACCTTCTTATAGTCCCAGATCCTCTGGGGGCTGAAGTTTAAGGATCACTTGAGCCGAGGAGGTTGAGGCTGCAGTGAGTTGTGATCACACCACTGCACTCCACCCTGGGTAACAGAGTGAGACCTTATCTCTAAAAAAAATTAAAATTAAAAAAAAAAGTCCCACAAATCATTACAAAGTTAAAAAACAAACAACACAAGAGAAAAATGGCCAAAGGTTATGAAGAGAAATTTGGTAGAAAAGGAAACACAGAGGATTCCTAAGAGAAATGCAGGCCGGGCGCGGTGGCTCATGCCTGTAATCCCAGCACTTTGGGAGGGGCCGAGGCGGGCGGATTACGAGGTCAGGAGATCGAGACCATCCTGGCTAACATGGTGAAACCCCGTCTCTACTAAAAAATACAAAAAAACTCGCCGGGCGAGGTGGCGGGCGCCTGTAGTCCCAGCTACTCGGGCGGCTGAGGCAGGAGAATGGCGTAAACCCGGGAGGCAGAGCTTGCAGTGAGCCGAGATCCGGCCACTGCACTCCAGCCTGGGCGACACAGCGAGACTTCGTCTCAAAAAAAAAAAAAAAAAGAGAAATGCAAATTAATACTACATGGAGATACAATTCTTCACTCATTAGGTTGGCAAAAATCCAAAAGTTTTGCCAAGTGGGTTGACAAAGCTGTAGGGAAATAGGCACCTTCATGTATTACTGGAAGGGGTAGAAATTGGTACAATCTGTTCAGAGGGCAATTTATCAATATGTATAAAACATACAAACACATGTGCCCTTTGACTCAACAAATCTAGGAATTTATTCTACAGACATACTTCCACATGTATGGAATGATAATATGTACAAGGTTTTTGCTGCAGTATCATTTGTAATAGCAAAAGATTGAAACCCATGTTTAGGAGACAATGTAATAAATTATGGCCCATCCCTGCAATGGAATACTGTGTAACTATAAAAAAAATATGAGGACTGCCGGGCAGCGAGGTGGCTCACGCCTGTAATCCCAGCACTTGGGAGGGGCCGAGGCGGGCGGATTACGAGGTCAGGAGATCGAGACCATCCTGGCTAACATGGTGAAACCCCGTCTCTACTAAAAAATACAAAAAAACTCGCCGGGCGAGGTGGCGGGCGCCTGTAGTCCCAGCTACTCGGGCGGCTGAGGCAGGAGAATGGCGTAAACCCGGAGGCAGAGCTTGCAGTGAGCCGAGATCCGGCCACTGCACTCCAGCCTGGGCGACACAGCGAGACTTCGTCTCAAAAAAAAAAAAAAAAGAGAAATGCAAATTAATACTACATGGAGATACAATTCTTCACTCATTAGGTTGGCAAAAATCCAAAAGTTTTGCCAAGTGGGTTGACAAAGCTGTAGGGAAATAGGCACCTTCATGTATTACTGGAAGGGGTAGAAATTGGTACAATCTGTTCAGAGGGCAATTTATCAATATGTATAAAACATACAAACACATGTGCCCTTTGACTCAACAAATCTAGGATTTATTCTACAGACATACTTCCACATGTATGGAATGATAATATGTACAAGTTTTTGCTGCAGTATCATTTGTAATAGCAAAAGATTGAAACCCATGTTTAGGAGACAATGTAATAAATTATGGCCCATCCCTGCAATGGAATACTGTGTAACTATAAAAAAAATACGAGGACTGCCGGGCAGCGAGGTGGCTCACGCCTGTAATCCCAGCACTTTGGGAGGCCGAGGCAGGAGGATCATGAGGTCATGAGTTCGAGACCAGCCTGGCCAACATAGTGAAACCCCATCTCTACTAAATGCAAAAAATTAGCCGGGCGTGGTGGCGCACACCTGTAGTCCCAGCTACTCAGGAGGCTGAGGCAGAAGAATTACTTGAACCCGGGAAGCAGAGGTTGCAGTGAGCCGAGATTGTGCCACTGTACTCCAGCCTGGGTGACAGAGTAAGACTCCGTCTCAAAAAATAAATAAATAAAAATAAATAAATAAAAATAAAAATAAATAGAATGAGGAGTTTTCAAAAAATGTACTTGTATGGAAAGACCTTAAAGATATAGTAATGTGAACAAAGCAGGGTGCAAATTCTCTACTACAAGGAACCAGGATTCTTTGGGAAAATGGCTAAGTCTAGGACTAGGGCAGGGAATACTAACATAGGGTGAGTCTGGAGCATCTTGTAGTGCCAGAAAGTAAAGGCATGGTGGCGGGTGCCTGTAGTCCCAGCTACTCGGGAGGCTGAGGCAGGAGAATGGCATGAACCCGGGAGGCAGAGCTTCAGTGAGCCGAGATCACGTCACTGCACTCCAGCCTAGGTGACAGAGCAAGACTCCATCTCAAAAAAAAAAAAAAAAAAGAAAATATGTCCAACTGATTTTTATTGAAGATGCAAAAGCAATTCAGTGGAGGAAAGATTGATAGCCTTTTCAAAAAATGGTACTGAAGCAACTGTACATCCACAGGCAAAAAAATGAGCCTCAACTAAAACCTCACATCTTATACAAAATTAACTCCAAATGGATCACAGACTTAAATGTAAAACCATAAAGCTTTTAGAAAAAATATAAGGAGGAAAATTTTTGGATCTAGGGTTAGGCCAAAGAGTTCTTAGACTTGACACCAAAAACATGATCCATAGGAGCAAAAATTTGATTAATTGGACCTCATCAAAATTTAAAAATTTTGCTCCGCAAAGGATCTGTTAAGAGGATGAAGAAACAAGCTACGGACCAAGATAGAAGATTTGCAAATCACATGTCTTATAAAGGCTAATGTGTAGAGTATATAAAGAGCTCTCAAAACTCAAGGTAAAAAAAAAAAAATGGGCAAAAGACATGAATAGATATTTCACTGAAGAGGATATACAGATGGCAAATAAGCACATGAAAAGATGTTAACAGCATTAGCTATTAGGGAAGTGTAATATGATATACTATGATATACTACTTTTTGAGATATACTGCATTTTGAGAAATACATTATGATATACTACTTTTCAGAATGGTTAAAATTAACAAATTATGACAAAAATATTTGACAGATGGGAGAGAGCTTTAGGTAAGAGGATTGTCTCCACAGTGCACGGTGGGGATAGAATGATAGATTGATAGATAGATAGATAGATAGATAGATAGATAGATAGATAGATTTTTTTTTTTTTTAGACATAATCTCGCTCTGTCGCCCAGGCTGGAGTGCAGTGGCGTGATCTCAGATTACTGCAAGCTCCGCCTCCCGTGTTCATGCCATTTTCCTGCCTCAGCCTCCTGACTAGCTGGGACTATAGGCGCCCGCCACCAATCCCGGCTAATTTTTTGTAATTTTTTTTTTAGTAGAGATGGGGTTTCACCGTGTTAGCCAGGATGGTCTCGATCTCCTGACCTCGTGATCCGCCCGCCTCCGCCTCCCAAAGTGCTGGGATTACAGGCGTAAGCCACTGCACCCAGCCTAGATAGATAGATTTTTTAGAGACAAGGTCTCATGCTGTTGCCCAGGTTGGAGTGCAGTGGTAGGATCATGGCTCGCTGCAGCCTCGTCCTCTTGGGCTCAAGCAATCCTCCTGCCTCAGCCTCCTAGGTAGCTGGGACTACAGGTGTGCAGCAGTATGCTCAGCTAATTTTGTTTTAAATTTCTTGTAGAGACGGGGTCCCACTATGTTATCCAGGCTGATCTCGAACTCCTGGGCTCAAGTGGTCCTCCCACCTTAGTCTCCCAAAGTACTGGGATTACGGGTGTGAGCTACCACACCTGGCCTTGCCATTTCTTTATGTCTTCTTTTATATCCCTAAGTGATGTTATATAGCTTTGGTTTACCTTTGTCTTATTCATTTCTAATTATATCCTTCATAATTAGTTTATATTTTTTGGCTGTCATTGTGACTAGAATATCTTTTTTAAAATTATATGTCATTTCTCATAAGCATTCAATACAAGAATGCTACTGAAGAGTATTTTTGTCTTCTATATGACTTCATTCTACTAGGATTTTTGGCAGGGAAAGGTGTCCTAGTCCATTTTGTGTTGCTATAACTGAATACCGTAGACTGGGTGACTTATAAAGAATAGAGATTTATTTAGCTCATGGTTCTAGAGGCTGGAAAGTCCTAGAACATGGTACTAGCCTCTTGTAAGGGGCTTCCTGCTGTGTTGTGACATGATGGGAGGCATCACATGGTAAGACAGAGCAACTGTGCGAGCTCTTTGTAAATATACAATTACATGTCTCAAATAATTTTTTGTTCAGATCTTCTTTTCTAATATTGATAACACTGCATACCCACTGGCCTAAATTAGTAATGGCAATAATGGTCATTTTTGTTTTATGTGTGTGTGTATTCTGTTCTGTAACCCTTTTATAGCTCAATACATGAGGATGTTTTCCATAATAAGTATTCGTTTCTAACATCAATTTTATTGGCCTTGTACTATTCCACAGTATGTGTGTCACTATATCACCTAGAGAGGAGGGAGTATCCCCTCTTTGTCATTTACTCAGGGGGCCACAGGAGACTATTGAGGATGGTGTCTTCCACTGTTGAAGGAGAATTGAACTTGGAGTGATTATCTTTTCTGGTCCCAGCTGGCGCTCTCATTCATTCATTTTCTACACAAACAGTTATCAGGTACTAGGTACCTAGGTATTGGGGGTGCGGACGCAGTGGGAGTAGAAAGCCCAATAAGACAGTTCCTATTAGCTATGTATCCTTGGTCACTTAAGTTTTCTGAACTTCAGTGTTTCTGTTTGTAAGATGAAGATACTAATAAGAACACCATCCCTATATACTTCCTAGGTTGATGTGTGGATTAAATGAGATGTCAGAGAATCTTCAGGTATTGTTGCTAGGAGGGACCATGGTAAACCTCACTTGCCAGATGAAGAGTAGCAGAGAAGGGAAATGACTTGCCCGAGGTCACATGGTGAGTTCCTGACACAGCAGGGTCTCCCCCTTGGCTCTTCAGACTCTCACCCATCTAGAGGATCAGTTTGGAGCTCCAGGAATTCAAGCTTTGGGACCTTAATTGCCTAAGGCCATCCATGTCAGCCAAGAAGCTAAAAGGGCCAAACCCAGAAGCACTATACCCTTCCCTCCTCCTGTCCCCAGCACCAGCCTGGAGCTGGGCAGTCCTGGGAGGGACTCATCGATTGATCCGTGTATCTCCTCCCACAGCAGGGTGCCTCTCCTCTGCACCTCGCTGTGAGGCACAACTTCCCTGCCTTGGTCCAGCTCCTCATCAACTCTCACAGTGACTTGAATGCCATGGACAATGTAAGTGGCTACAGAGACCTTCCGGGCCCCAGGGAGCTTCTGGAAACCCTCCCAGGCTGGCGGGCTTGGCTGTGGTCTCCTAGCATGGCCCAGAGTTGAGGAATTGCTTTTTTTTTTTTTTTTAGCTTTTAAAAGGTAATTTAAATAGTTGTTGAAGGGAATATCGTTTTGTTCATCATTCTTCTCTTTTGAACATTTTGGGTGTTCCCAAGTTTTGGCCATGATCTATAACATTGCAGTGAATATCTTTTTACATTCAACCTTTTCCTTTCATTGCTTTTTTTCCTTAGGGAAAATTCCCAGGGCAGGGGCGACTGAGGCAGTCTTGTGTAAAAAGAGGCCTCTGGGCCAGGTGCGGTGGCTCATGCCAGCACTTTGGGAGGCCGAGATGGGTGGATCATGAGGTCAGGAAATTGAGACCATCCTGGCTAACATGGTGAAACCCTGTCTCCACTAAAAAAATACAAAAAATTAGCCGGGCACAGTGGCGGGCGCTTGTAGTCCCAGCTACTCGGGAGGCTGAGGCAGGAGAATGGCGTGAACCCGGAAGGCGGAGCTTGCAGTGAGCTGAGATCTGGCCACTGCACTCCAGCCTGGGTGACAGGGCAAGACTCTGTCTCAGAAAAAAAAAAAGAGGCCTCTGATTCCTGAAGCTGTGATCAGGTAAAGAGCCCTTTTAAATCCTGTCCCCATAATCTACCCACCAACCACATAATTCTCAGTACCAGCAAGGGCATGGCTTACAGAGCCACTGGGAGTCGAAAGCAGTTTGGCAGAATATATCATATACCTTTAAATGATACATATGAGCACTGCTGGAAACTGAGCCTTGAGAAACATATTAAAAGCTCATGCACAGAGATATTCACTGCAGTATTATTTATCAGTCTTCACTTTGAAAATGGCCTCAATATTTAATAATAGGGAAGTGGTTAGGTAAATTATGGCACAGACACAAATAGGCTATTATGGAGTTATCAAAAATGGTCTTTATCAGAGTTTATAGTACACAAAAAGTGTCATGTTGGGGTAAAAAAAGATGTAAAATGTACATATAGGATGATGTCATGTATGTAAAACCAACAAACTAAAAACATTCTGCATTAAAGAAAAGACTAGAAGAAATATACTAGGATGATTGTGGAGGTTGACTTAGGGTGGCGGGCCACCCCATGTGCTTTTCACTTACCTGTTCCCTTGGCTTCTCCCCTAGAGGCAGCAGACGCCCCTTCACCTGGCTGCAGAGCACGCCTGGCAGGACATAGCGGAGATGCTCCTCATTGCTGGGGTTGACTTAAACCTGAGAGATAAGGTACCTCTGCTTACAACCTACCTCGCTTCAGGCTTTCATGGCTCCCCCTTTGCCAGAGACCCTGCTTTGAATGCCCCTCCCTCCTCCCTCTCAGGGTGTTCAAGGGCTGCCATCCTTTCTATACCAGCTCAAATGCAATCTCCTCCAGGAAGCCTTCCTGACCACCTTCCCCTCTCTCTACTAAGGTCCCTCAGCCTTGGCCCACCGCTCTCTGGTATAGGCCTGTGAAATGATTGCTTTCTCCTTTATGGCCCCCATCAGACTGTGACCTCCTGAGTCACCTGGTAGGGTTGGGGAGTAGAAGTACTGCCCACAGTACTGCCCAGCAACCCCTACATGTGGGACCGGGTGTGGGGAAGCTTCCCAGCTCACTGTGACAGCTATTTCCACGGGTGCTAGTGTTCTCAGAAGAGCCAAAGACTTGGTATGAGGCTGGGAGGTCACAGGTGTATGGGGAGAGGGGCACCTGCACATGTGACTCAGCGAGGCCAGCCTGGGATGGTGTGGGGTAGAGCTGGGGGCCAGGATCAGATCCTGAAGCTGGACCTAGGAGGGGGCTCCCTGCTTTCAGCTAGGCACCAGGGCAGCTGGCCAGATGTGAAGGGGAGCTTCCCATCTCACTGCAGGTCTGTGGAGGTAACTGTCTGGGAGGCCTGGAGAAAAGGAGGCGCGATGGGAGGTGGGCAAAAGTGACATGATAAACCCAAGCCTTCAGGCCGGGCGCGGTGGCTCATGCCTGTAATCCCAGCACTTTGGGAGGCGGAGGCGGGTGGATCACGACTTCAGGAGATCGAGACCATTCTGGCTAACACGGTGAAACCCCATCTCTACTAAAAATACAAAAAAATTAGCTGGGTGTGGTGGGGCGCCTGTAGTCCCAGCTACTCGGGAGGCTGAGGCAGGAGAATGGCGTGAACCGAGAGGCGGAGCTTGCCGTGAGCCAAGATCGCACCACTGCACTCCAGCCCAGGCGACAGAGCAAGACTCTGTATCAAAAAAACAAAACAAAAAACAAACAAACAAACAAAAAACCCACCAAGCCACCATCTCTGGGCTCTGGTTTCTTCATCTGAAAAGTGGGTAGGAACCCCAATTTCACAGGGGATGTTGAAGAGTTAATGAGGGCTGAGTTTCATAAGCTCTAAAGCTTCCTAATTTCTAAAGAAACATAAGAGATGGTCATTGGAATTATGTATTGCTATTGCTTTATTCTATTTGTGACTTTTCCATATCCCCATCATGCCCAGAAAACCAGAAGATCATTCTGCTCTCAGTGTAGACTGCTGGAAAGCACTTTTGGTTTTTTTTTTTTTTTTTTGAGACGGAGTCTCGCTCTGTCGCCCAAGCTGGAGTGCAGTGGCCGGATCTCAGCTCACTGCAGCTCCGTCTCCCGGGTTTACGCCATTATCCTGCCTCAGCCTCCTGAGTAGCTGGGATAATGGGCGCCCGCCACCTTGCCCGGCTAGTTTTGTTTTGTATTTTTAGTAGAGACGGGGTTTCACCGTGTTAGCCAGGATGGTCTTGATCTTGTGACCTCGTGATCTGCCTGTCTCGGCCTCCCAAAGTGCTGGGATTACAGGCTTGAGCCACCACACCCGGCCTGGAAAGCACTTCTTGTGGGCAGGAGGGTTTGTGTTCAGTGCTAGAGGCCCTTTTGTACCCCTTCTGTAGAAACTCGGGCTTCTCTTCTTGCCTCTTAATTGCAGCAGGGAAAAACTGCCCTGGCAGTGGCCGCCCGCAGCAACCATGTCAGCCTGGTGGACATGATCATAAAAGCAGATCGTTTCTACAGATGGGAGAAGGTATGGAGGCCTCACCCTTGATCTTTCCTCATTGGAAAGGGAGTGATTTCGGCTCCAGATGGAGCTGGCTTTGAATTCCAGTCCTGACCAATTCTGGGTCCCTCAGGCTCCAAGTGGGTGGTAATCACTCCCTTGTATGCTACCACAGTTGTTTGTGAGGATCTGGTGATGGGCAAGTGTCCAAACATGCTGAAACAAGGCAGACTGAGGTCCATGCCAGCGTGGAGATACTGCTGGACACTGCTGTAGCTTCCAGCTGACGAATGCATGCATGCATGAATGCATATGGACATGTGTGAAAAAGAGATGGCAGGTGGTTCCATCTCATGCCATCTCTAGGTGATTGAACTGCTGCTTGGGATATCATGCTCAGGCAACTTTCTGAGCCAGAAGTAAGTGTGCTGGGATTGATTAGCAATGTCTCCTGTGGACTTGGGACAGAGGAGTGGCAGAATGTTTGCTATTCCAGTTAGCAAATGGAGGTAGGGAGTTTTCTGGTGTCCTTGGGGGTTGTTTTTATATACAGAAAATAATTTTGCATTTACTTCAGCTTTCAAAGTTAATACAATCGGTCCCCAATTACAACGGTTCAGCTTATGACTTTTCTACTTTATGACGGCGCAAAAGCGATACACATTAAGTAGAAACCGTACTTTCAGTACCCGTACAGCCATGCTGTTTTTCACTTCAATATAATATTCAATAAATGACATGAGATATTCAGCGCTTTATTACAAAACTGGCTTTGTGTTAGATGATTTGCTCCACTATAAGCTAATGTAAGTGTACTGAGCACATGTAAGGTAGGCTAAGCTAAACTATGATGGTCTGTAGGTTAGGTAGATTAAATGCATTTTCAACTTTTATGATATATATATATATTTTATTTATTTATTTATTTATCGAGACAGAGTCTCAGTCTGTCACCCAGGCTGGAGTGCAGTGGTGCGATCTCTGCTCGCTGTAACCTCCACCTCCCGGGTTCAAGTGACTCTCCTGCCTCAGCCTCCCAAGTAGCTGGGACTACAGGCACGTGCCACCATGCCCGGCTAATTTTTTTTGTATTTTTGGTAGAGACGGGGTTTCACTATGTTGGCCAGGATGGTCTCGATCTCCTGACCTTGTGATCCACCCACCTCAGCCTCCCAAAGTGCTGGGTTTACAGGCGTGAGCCACCGCGCCTGGCCAATTTATGATATTTTTATCAAGACATAATGCCATCATAAGTTGAGGGGCATCTGTATTGAATCTGCTAAATTATACATTTAAAAACCTAGTTTTTTCTTTTTTTTTTTTGAGACGGAGTCTCGCTCTGTCGCCCAGGCTGGAGTGCAGTGGCCGGATCTCAGCTCACTGCAAGCTCCGCCTCCCGGGTTTACGCCATTCTCCTGCCTCAGCCTCCCGAGTAGCTGGGACTACAGGCGCCTGCCACCTCGCCCGGCTAGTTTTTTTTATTTTTTAGTAGAGACGGGGTTTCACCGTGTTAGCCAGGATGGTCTCGATCTCCTGACCTCGTGATCCGCCCGTCTTGGCCTCCCAAAGTGTGCTGGGATTACAGGCTTGAGCCACCACGCCCGGCCCCTAGTTTTTTCTTAAACTTTAAAATTCATTTGATAAATCTTATTATTCTATCTATACAACTAGTAAATTTTTCCAGTCAGTTTCAGGGAAATCTTTTGAGTAATGTTGGGTCCTGTGTTTAAACTTAGTCAAACTACCTTAAACACTGAAACTGAATAAATAAACTTAATATAACAGATTTTCTTTTCTTTTCTTTTTTTTTTTTTTTTTGAGACAGAGTCTCGCTCTGTCGCTCAGGCTGGAGTGCAGTGGCTTTATCTCAGCTCACTGCAAGCTCCGCCTCCCAGGTTTATGCCATTTTCCTGCCTCAGCCTCCTGAGTAGCTGGGACTACAGGCGCCCGCCACCTCACCTAGCTAGTTTTTTGTATTTTTTAGTAGAGACGGGGTTTCACCGTATTAGCCAGGATGGTCTCAATCTCCTGACCTTGTGATCCGCCCGTCTCGGCCTCCCAAAGTGCTGGGATTACAGGCTTGAACTACCGTGCCCAGCCAGATTTTCTTTTTAAGCACTTCAAATGCTTCTTAAATTCTTAAATTATCCTAATAAGACTATTAACTAAAACTACAAAGAATCTCAAATATCTTAAACATTCCAGTGTGGTTTACAAACTTAGTAAACTCTTATCCCTTTTAAATAAAAATCAGTTTCAAAATCAATTGGTAGATAAATTTCAGTAGGAATCATAAGATATTCTCCCACTGATATGCTAGATTCCCTTAAACATGACCCCTTTACATAAAACAGATTATTCCTAAATATAATCCCAAAATGTGAATACTGTGGGTTGGACTAACTGATTCATCTCTGTGCTGAGTACTAAGCCACTTCAGGCTTTACAGGTCCTCACCACTAAGGCAGTGGCTGCATGTCAGAATCACAAATCCCCCCTGGACCCCCAGGCCAATTCAGGTAGAATTTCTGAGGTGGGGGCCACACATCAGTGGTTCTTAAAGTTCCCAGATGGTCTCAGTATGCAGATGGGGCTGAAAACACTGCCCCAGGGGACCAGTTTTTAATACCCCAGGTGAGAACCAAGCTTCACCTCACAGTGATTGCCAGAGACTGTTGACTATGATGTAAGCTTTGGAATTGCAGACACCAGGGTGATTTTTTTCACCCTGAACTTAACAACCAGAACTCTGCATCCATTCCCTTTAGAGGGCCTTAGGCTTCTGTGGGCTTCATGTATGCTATGATAGAATTCTTTCGTAACCGGCCGGGCACGGTGGCTCAAGCCTGTAATCCCAGCACTTTGGGAGGCCGAGACAGGCAGATCACGAGGTCACAAGATCAAGACCATCCTGGCTAACACGGTGAAACCCCGTCTCTACTAAAAAATGCAAAAAAAATTAGCAGGGCGAGGTGGCGGGCGCCTGTAGTCCCAGCTACTCGGGAGGCTGAGGCAGGAGAATGGCGTGAACCTGGGAGGCGGAGCTTGCAGTGAGCTGAGATCCGGCCACTGCACTCCAGCCTGGGCGACAGAGCGAGACTCCCGTCTCAAAAAAAAAAAAAAAAGAATTCTTTCGTAACCTCTAATTTCATTGCCTGCTTTGCTAGAAAGGATTTTGTAATCCTACCCTTTACTACCTGTTGTGATTCAGCAAATCTGATACCCGCCCTGCCTGGTTTTGGCCAAAGCTTCGGAGTACTTCTGCCGATACCCATGCTCTAAGAACACAGGAAAGAGGCAGGTGACCGGAAGAATTTGGAAAGGCTCCCTGGAAGTGGCACATGGGTGGTCTTTTGACTATGACAATGAGGTTGAGGGGCAGGAAGGTGAGCAGAGGAATTCCGGGTGGAAGCACAGTGGGAGCAACTTGGGTTCCAGAGGTCAAGGCAAGGCATGGAGTGAGAAACCAGAAGAGAGGACGTTAAGCCCCTGGCCCTTGCTGACTCCAGCTCCCAGGCTCCCCAGCAGTGGTGGTAGGAGGGTCATAGGGGCCTTTGCTCGGCATTGCCCCTGTCTGGGATCATGAGGGAGAGCTTCTGCACTTTTGGGATCTGCCCCACAGGACCACCTTTCATGCAGGGACCTCAGTGACCCCTCTGGGAAGAGCTTGTCCTTTAAGCAGGACCATCGGCAGGAAACACAGCAGCTCCGTTCTGTGCTGTGGCGGCTGGCCTCCAGGCATCTGCAGCCCCGTGAGTGGAAGAAGCTGGCATATTCCTGGGATTTCACAGAGGCGCATGTCTACGCCATCGAACAACAGTGGACAGGTAGCACCTTGCCTCTCCTCCCTCCAAGCAACCAGTGGGCGGAGGGGTGGGGCACCTGAAATGTGTTCAGTTTTCTGTGCTTCTAGGGAAAGGGCCTGTGCAACCCACAGCCTGGTCCCAACACACCTGGTGCTCTGTCCCTCCTCCAGGCGTCCGCACGGGGTGCACACTCTGCCTCTCCCTCTCCATTGATTGTGAATTTCACATTCTTCACCAATCAGCCCAAACTGATACCCACTGTTTACACCTAAACTAAACCATTCTTGGTAAAAAGAAGAGGGCCTGCTGTTGTCACTATTATTCAACATCTATATGGAAATTTTGGGCCCTGGCACTAAGATATGAAAAGGAAATAGAAATAAGGAGTGTAAATATTGTAAAGGAAGAGAGAGACTTATTAATTTCAGATGGCATATTTAATATAGATAGGACATCCAGAGGAATCAACTAAAAAAAAATCTTAGAATTAAATAATTCAAGGAAATGGCTAAATATAGAAAATATACTAACACCACAGAACTCCTATGAACCATTTTTAAATGGGCAAAAAGTATATATAGAGAATCTTTTAAAAGAGACTCCATTTACAATGGTGTGTGTGTTTCATCTGGAAAACCTAAAAGACAAATACAGATGACACATACGAATAAAACAATAATGGTTCAACTCTAAAAGATGATTTGTGTAAATGGAATGACATTCTATATTTGTGGCAAGAAAAAGGATCATACAGATATCAGTTTTTCCCCAATTCGATTAAAAATTTGATCTAATTTTAATCAAAATAGGAGATTTTTGAAACTTGATTGAAGTATTCTACAATTTGGAAGAATAAACAGGGATATAAAAGTGAACATTCTGGGGGAAAACAATAAAGGGGATCTAAGCCAAGCAGACTCAGCGTTTTATAAAGCCAAATTAAAATTACATAAAGAGATACCTGGATCAAGCATGGTGGCTCACGCCTGTAATCCCAGCACTTTGGGAGGCCTAGGTGGGGGATCACCTAAAGTTAGGAGTTCGAGACCAGCCTGGCCAAAATGGTGAAGTCCCGTCTCTACTAAAAATAGAGAAATTAGCCGGGCATGGTAGTGGGCTCCTGTAATCCCAGCTACTCGAGAGGCTGAGGCGTGAGAATCGCTTGAACCCGGGAGGCAGAGTTTGCAGTAAGCCGAAATCACACCACTACACTCCAGCCTGAGGGATAGAGTGAGACTCTGTCTCCCAAAGAAAAAAAAAAAGAGAGATTCCTGACACAAAAATATGCAAATTGATCAGTGGAATAGGGCAGAGTTCAAAAGTAAACGCTGCTGCAGATAAGAACTTTCATATATGATAAAGAAGCACTTGTACATTACAGTGGTGGGGGCAGAGATCGTTAACAAATGGTGTTGAGACCACTGGGTCAAGTGGAAGTGCCACCACACCGAGGGCAGCACCGTGAGGACATGCCTGCTGAGGGCCCCAGGAGGGATGCGGAAGGTCAGAGGGGCAAATGGAGCGACCTGGACCTGATGGACCTGGCCCAGCATCTATCTGTTTCCCCAACACAGGAGAGCCAGCTGAATCACAGCCAGCCGAATAGCATGTTAACGCCATGCCATGTGGGCAGTTATTTTCCAAACATGGTTGTATGTTGGAACCACCTAGGAAACTTTAAAACCATTAAATGCCTAGGCTGCACCCAGACCCAGGTACATGAGACTCTCTGGGGGTGACATGGGCCCTAGGTGTTTCCCAGGAGCAGCTGAGTCTGAGAACCACCAGTGCAGGGGAAAGAGCATGGCCAGCTCCGTCTCTGACTAAGCTGTATTCTCATCTGTAAATTAGGACCACTATCATGCAAGACACAGATTATTTTGAGCAGCCAGAGAGGTGAAGTGTACAGTTTGTGCATCATGGTACCACAACAATGAATGTCAATTCTTTCTCCATTCAGAGTGACACCAACAGAGTGTATAGTGGGTGTTCAGGAGAAGGCCTGGGGCTGGGGAGGTTCTAGAGACCAAGACACAAACCCTTTCCCCCCGATCTGAGAGGCTGCTCCTCCACTCCCCTTACCCATCTCCAGGCTGAGCTTGGCTGGAGCAGGGAGAAGGGCCTTGGAGGCTTTTGGCCTCCTTCCCACCTGGGCATGTTCAGGAGGCGGTGCAGGGTGGCATAGACAGGCGCTCTGGTCAAGTGGCCCCATTGGCTCCTTCTCCCTCTCTCCTCCCTCCCTGTCCTCAGGCACCAGAAGCTATCAGGAGCATGGCCACCGAATGCTGCTCATTTGGCTGCATGGTGTGTCCACGGCTGGTGAGAACCCCAGCAAAGCACTGTTCGAGGGCCTTGTGGCCATTGGCAGGAGGGACCTGGCTGGTAAGAGCGTACTCTGCTGGCCTTCTTCTCAGGAGCTGGGTGGCCCCCACTGGAATGCAGCAGGGCCCTCCAAGGGCTGCTCAGACAAGAATGCTGTGATGCTGGCTTTGGGCCTTCCAGATTCCTACCCCGAGCCCTGCCCCCTTTTCCCTTGGGCAAACTACAGTGCCTCCTGCCCCTGGTGTTGGCCCAAACTGAACCCTGTGACCTTCACAGCCCCGGAGCCAGTGATGCTGTCCAGAATCTCTTGCTTACCAGCCTTCTATACCTGATATTTTTTTTCCGTTTTGGAATAAGCCACCTTCAGACTTCTTTTTCACAAACATTAAGACATAGGAGCCAAAACTGACTTAATATGAGTTGAACCAGTTAAATCAGGTCAAATAAACCTTCTGAGGTCATCACAACTTATTTGAGTATGCCAATTTCAAAAGCCTGATTTGGGATTCAGAGTGTTCTGTGGAATCATCAGACAAGCAGGATAGAAGGTTCTAGTACTAACCCCTCGTTAAAAACAAAATCAGCTCATGATGAAAAGCGTTAAACGCTGTGATACCCACTGACGTGGTACATGATGGGGCAACCACAGAATGGGGCACTAGGCCGTCACTGACAGTTGTGAAGGCTCCATTAGTTATGAGGCAACAAAGAAAACCAATCCTGACATATTTCTAGCATATTGCTGAGGGAAATATTTCTAGCATATTATTGAGGGAAAAAAGGAAAGGATCTCCCCCCACAGCTGCTATAGGCCAGGTGGAAAAGCTAAGAGTCATTTCAGGGTAGAGGGATTAGGGACGTTACTTTTCTTTCCCCAAAATGTTCTTAGATATAGTTGTTGCATCTTCTTTTAACACAAACTCTGGCAGGCAATTAAAACATAAAACCAGTCCTGTGAGGCAGAGCTTAGGCAACAGAGGAAATAAGATTCTTGTTTTTAACAGAAAACATCAGGAAGAAAGCAAACGCAGCCCCAAGTCCCCCCAGGAGGTGCACAGCCATGTAACCAGGGAGGCCAGACCTTCAGGCACATGGGACCCCAGCGTGTGGAGCCACCTGAACAGAAGATGACCATCATTTAAGGGCTTTTTAAAAAATCACTGTTAATGGACCTCCAGCTGATTGTACTGAAACGCACAGTCATGCAGAGCCCAGCAGGCAAATGTTTGTACAGTGATCTTTTTCATGAGGATGGGTCCAAGGGCCTGTTTCAGGTTTTGTGGGTAATCCCGTCCCACAGGTATGGTCCTTTGGAGCTCTTGGAGTTCTTGGCACACTTTCTTCTTCTTCTTTTTTTTTTTTTTCTTTTGAGACAGAGTCTCACTCTGTCGCCAGGCTGGAGTGCAGTGGTGCGATCTTGGCTCACTGCAACGCCCGCCTCCCAGGTTCACGCCATTCTTCTGCCTCAGCCTCCTGAGTAGCTGGGACTGCAGGCGCCCGCCACCACGCCTGGCTAATTTTTTTGTATTTTTAGTAGAGACGGGGTTTCACTGTGTTAGCCAGGATGGTCTCGATCTCCTGACCTCGTGATCTTCCCCAGGGATGGGGCGTTCCATCTTCTGCCCTGTCCGGGAGAGGAGCCGCTTGCCACCTGAGGCTGTCATGCACCTGAAATGTTGGCTAGAGGGACTGAGAAGCTGAAATTTCTTATTTCTCATTATTTGAAATTGTAGGCACCCATGGCAGGTGGCATCCATGGTGCTTGGCTTTGAGGTGCCAGGCAAGCACAGCTTGTTGTGGGGCTTGGCTACACCAGCAGGGGGATGTGTTTCTGGGGAAATGTGGCTCTGGAAGCTTCACGGTTTCCTAGAATGTGGAAAATATATCTGCGCAGGATAGAAATCCTGCCCAGAGGCTGTTTCTGTCTCATTTGAGCTCTCTTTCATGTGGCAGAGCTGGCTGTGGCCAGTTTAGGAGCCCACATTTGAGAAAAGCTTACCTCAAAGTTCTGCATTGAGCCTGAGACTGGAAAGGAGATAGAATAAAACAGCTGACAGGGGCTTTGGTGGTCACACATGCCTGATGGAGTGCACAGGGCCACTGTCTCTGAAAGGTAATTTGGCATTATCCGTCCACAATATACTTTTATCCATTGGTCCAGCAATCTTAGTCCTAGGAATGTGTCCTACATATAAACCTGTGTACATACAAAATGACAGCATACAAGGTTATTACTTTGAAAAAGCAAAAGATTGGAAACAAACCAAGTGACTGGCTACAGGGGACTGGTGAAATAGAATATGTTCCATCCACACAATGGAATTCTGTTCAGCAGTAAAAGGATGTTGTTGTTATGGAAAGAGCTCCAGGATAAATTAAATGGAAAAAAAAAAAACCCAAGATACAGGTACATTAAACAGAAGGAAATTGGTTCAGAGGATATCTGCACTATTTGTCAAGAGATGCTTTTAGAGAAAAAGCTTCCTTTTCTCTCTTAATCTTTTGCAGGTGATGTAGTTTTTTCTTTGGATTCCTTTTTTTTTTTTTTTTTTTTTGAAACAGAGTTTCGCTCGGCTGGGTGCCGTGGCTCACGCCTGTAATCCCAGCATTTTGGGAAGGCGGGCGGATCATGAGGTCAGGAGATTGAGACCATCCTGGCTAACATGGTGAAACCCCGTCTCTACTAAAAATACAAAAAATTAGCTGGGCGTGGTGGCGGGCACCTGTAGTTCCAGCTATTTGGGAGGGTGAGGCAGGAGAATGGCGTGAACCTGGGAGGCAGAGCTTGCAGTGAGCCAAGATAGTGCCACTGCACTCCAGCCTGGGCAACAGAGTGAGACCCTGTCTCAAAAAAAAAAAGAAACAGAGTTTTGCTCTTGTTGCCCTGTCTGGAGTGCAGTGGCTTGATCTTGGCTCACTGCAATCTCCGTCTCTTGGATTCAAGCAGTTCTCCTGCCTCAGCCTCCGGAGTAGCTAGGATTACAGGCACGTGCCATCATGCCTGGCTAATTTTTGTATTCTTAGTAGACGGATTTCACCACGTTGGTGAGGCTGGTCTTGAACTCCTGACCTCAGGTGACCCATCTGCCTTGGCCTTCCAAAGTGCTGGGATTACAGGTGTGAGCCATGGAGCCTGACCATCTTTGGATTCTTGAAACTTAAGAAAAATTCTAAAATATATTTGTGATCTATTACCTTATGAGACATGATAGGGAAAAAAATAGACAACTTTACCTACCACTAAGTCATATTTAATCAGCATTCTTTTGTTTCCTAACATATATGTTGTGAGCTAAATATATGCTCTTACCCTAAATCTTTCTGAGTTACACTTTAAGGGTGAAAATTGTTTTGTTTTGTTTTTTGAGACAGAGTCTTGCTCTCTCACCCAGGCAGGAGTACAACGGCGAGATCTCAGCTCACCGCAACCTCCGCCTCCTGGGTTGAAACGATTCTTGTGCCTCACCCTCCCGAGTAGCTGGGATTACAGGCGTGTGCCATCACACCCAGCAAATTTTAGTTTTTTTTTTTTTTTTGAGGCGGAGTCTCGCTCTGTTGCCCGGGCTGGAGTGCAGTGGCCGGATCTCAGCTCACTGCAAGCTCCGCCTCCCTACAGACGCCCGCCACCTCGCCCGGCTAGTTTTTTGTATTTTTTTTTTTTTTTTTTTTTTGTTGAGACGGAGTCTCGCTCTGTCACCCAGGCTGGAGTGCAGTGGCCGGATCTCAGCTCACTGCAAGCTCCGCCTCCCGGGTTTACGCCATTCTCTCGCCTCAGCCTCCCAAGTAGCTGGGACTACAGGCGCCCGCCATCTCGCCCGGCTAATTTTTTGTATTTTTTTTAGTAGAGACGGGGTTTCACCGTGTTAGCCAGGATGGTCTCGATCTCCTGACCTCGTGATCCGCCCGTCTCGGCCTCCCAAAGTGCTGGGATTACAGGCTTGAGCCACCGCGCCCGGCCGTTTTTTGTATTTTTTTAGTAGAGACGGGGTTTCACCGGGTTAGCCAGGATGGTCTCGATCTCCTGACCTCGTGATCCGCCCGTCTCAGCCTCCCAAAGTGCTGGGATTACAGGCTTGAGCCACCGCGCCCGGCCTCTCAGCAGATATTTCTTGGGTACTACCATGTATTGTGTGACTTTTGGAAAACTAAGGTGGCTTCCCTGCTCTCAGTGAAGCATTTTTTTAAAAGAATAATTATAATTTAAAAAGAAACAAGATACAGATTAGTGCATATAGTATACTACTATTATTAATAGTATGCTGTTAATTGTGTAAGAAAGGAAATTAGAAAACATATTTGCATAAATAAAAGCTAGACAAAGGCTAAGAAACTAATCAAGCGGTTTCCCTGGGGCAGTAGGTTAATGGGGAACAGTGGGGCTGGGCCAGGGTGGGAGAAAGGATTCTCAGCGGTACCTTTCTGTCCTGTTTTACCTTTTGAAATGTGTGAGAGGCTTACTTACTGAAAACTGAAAGGATATGACATTCTGGAACAGGCAAAACTACAAAGACAGTAAAAAAATGATCAGTGATTGCCAGGAGCTGCAGGGGCAGTGAGAGGGAGGGATGAGGAGGTGGCACAGGGGATGGAAGGGCAGTGTAACTGTTCTGTATGACACTGTGATGGTGGATACATGACACTGGGCATTGGCCAAAACCCATAGCATGTACAGCACAAAGCGTGAGCTCTCATGTGAGCTATGGACTTGAGTTAATAGTAACGTGTCAATATGGGTTCATCAGTTGTATCAAATGTGGCACTCTGATGCCAGATATTAGTAACTGGGGAAACCATGTGTGGTGAAGAGTACATGGGAGCTCTCTGTGCTATCGGCTCAATTTTTCTCTAAACCTAAAACTGTTCTAAAATAGAAAGTCTGTGAAAAAACTAAAAGTTATAAAAGGAAAACAGAGGCTTTAAATTAAATCATCTATTCCATTTGGGAAAGGTATTTTGTACCACACAGGACTGAAATCATTTCTCTGGATGAATTTTATACAATGAATTTTGTAATTTTTTTCTGAGACAAAAAAGTTCTTAAATACAATAAAATTGAAATGTTGAAATATATCTCTCAAATCCAGTACTCATTTCTTTTCTTCAGGAAATACAGGTCGAAATTCCAGGTCAGACAAGCTGTCACAGATTGGTGCTATGTAAGCACAATGGCTCAACTCACTGCCAGTGAATACTTCCTGAGTGGATTTTGTGCCAGGTGGTCTGCCAGGAGTGGGTACAGAGATGAGAGCCCACAGTTCCCTCCTTTTCCCCAAGCTTATGGTCTAGTGGGGGAGAAGGGCTTGCACACCAATAACTGAAATAGGGTGCAGTCCCTGCTGTAATGGATGGGTGCAAACAACCATGGGACTTCTTCCTGGAGGAAGGACGAAAGGAAGGGGATGAAGAAGCTCGCAGAGGAGACAGAAGTGGGGAAAGGGCAGTCCAAGCCAAGAGCACAGCCTGAGCAATGGCCCACAGGTGTGGAGAGGGACCCCCCCCTTGGGGCAGGGCGGGGCTGCAGCACAGGATGCGTGGAAGGAGGGGGAGCTGTGACCTGAGGGGTGGGAGGGGGAGGGGTGCAGATGCATTGGAAATTGTTCCCCGCCCCAAAAATTAGATGTCTCATAAAGTAGAAACTGAACAGAATAGACTCCACCTTTGGAAACATACATCTGCTTGTCCTTTCAGAATCTACTTTACCTTGCTAATTGTGACTCTCCTTGTTTCTAAAATGTATATTTAAATCACTTTTCCAATGTGTATTTACTTGCAGTTACTCTCCTCCCTTTTCCTTTTTTTTTTTTTTTTTTTTGAGACAGAGTCTTGCTCTGTCACCAGGCTGGAGTACAGTGGTGCAATCTTGGCTCACTGCAAGCTCTGATTCCCAGGTTCAAGCGATTCTCCTGCCTCAGCCTGCCACCAAGTAGCTGGGATTATAGGCACGGGCCACCATGCCCAGCTAATTTTTTTTGTATTTTTAGTAGAGATGGGGTTTCACCATGTTAGCCAGGATGGTCTCGATCTCCTGACCTCATGATCTGCCCACCTCGGCCTTCCGAAGCACTGGGATTATAGGCGTGAGCCACTGTGCCTGGCCCCTTTTCAAGCTATATACTGTACTTAAAACTATTCACGGCCGGGCGCGGTGGCTCAAGCCTGTAATCCCAGCACTTTGGGAGGCCGAGACGGGCAGATCACGAGGTCAGGAGATCGAGACCATCCTGGCTAACATGGTGAAACCCCGTCTGTACTAAAAAATACAAAAAACTAGCTGGGTGAGGTGGCGGGCGCCTGTAGTCCCAGCTACTTGGGAGGCTGAGGCAGGAGAATGGCGTAAGCCCAGGAGGCGGAGCTTGCAGTGAGCTGAGATCCAGCCACTGCACTCCAGCCTGGGCGACAGAGCCAGACTCCGTCTCAAAAAAAAAAAAAACTATTCACATATAGTAAGCAGGTTTATATACTTAAAGTGCGAAGCCGTTCTCCTGTGGATCCCAAGGTAACTTCTAGAAGTGGGTGCAGGCCCTGGATCACATCATGTATCAAAATGAACCCATAAAATGCACAGGTTAAGAACTGAGGTGGAGTCCCTGGCTCTTAGTGGAGGTTGCTCCCCTCATCTCTTCCTGTGTGCAGAGCTTCAGTAAATGGTTACAGCTCTACTTCAGAGTTTCTGAAACTGTGGTCTGATTTCCACAACAGAGGTCCTTAGTGTTCATGCACTGGCAAGTGACAAGATCAGACCTGCGTGTGGACCACACAGAAGCTGGGTGGGGGTGGGAGGAGATGGCTGGTGGAGCCAGTAAGGACTGCAGTAGTCTGGGCAAGAGATGCCAAAGCCTGGCCTGTAGTGAGGAATGCTCAAGTCTGGAGGCAAGTTGCTAGATCTCCGAGAGTCAGGGGATGTGGGTATAGTAGATGTGGAAATGCACTGCCTGGACCCCCTTCTTCCAGGAAGGCCTTTCCATCCAGCTGCGGGAGTGCACCGGGCAGACGTCCTCCAGCTGTCAATCCTTCAGGGTCTGCCTCAGCTGCAGAGAGCTGCCCCACCGAATGCCCTACCTTCCCCAGGGCAGCTGCCTCTGGGAACTGAGCATAGAGACCCAGCCATTTTAGTCCTCCATGAAAATATTCCAGTGGGCACTTCAAGCTCCTGTGTGTCCTACCGAGTTGGTGGGTACTTGATCAGGCCTGCATCAGAGTTCAATTTTGCTGTCTGCCCAATCCATCTTCCTTTCACAGATGTTTTTTTGTTTTGTTTTGAAGATTAAGTCTCACTCTACTGCTTAGGCTGGAGTGCAGTGGCACTATCTCCGCTCACTGTAACCTCCGCCTCTCTGGTTCAAGTGATTCTCCTGCTTCAGCCTCCAGAGTAACTGGGGTTACAGGCACATGCCGCCAGGTCTGGCAATTTTTTTTGTATTTTTAGTAGAGACTGGGTTTTTCTATGTTGGCCTGGCTGGTCTTGAACTCCCAACCTCAGGTGATCCACCCTCCTTGGTCTCCCAAAGTGCTGGGATTACAGGTGTGAGCCACCACACCAGGCCACAGATGTTGATCCTTAATAAACATCTTGCACCCCAAATTTCATCTCCACATCTGCTTCAGCCTGAGACATGGGGGTGGAGGAGTGAGTGGGGGTAGAGGGTCCAAGATGGCTGCGTTTCTAACTGGGGATTCCAAGGAACAGTGATGCCAGGACCTAAGATAATAGGGCTAGACTACCAGCTTTTGCCTGGTAGTCTGTCGAATCCTGGGATGCCTGTCAAAGGCTGGCCTGATAGGCCTGAGTACGCATTCAAGACCAGTACCCAAAATTGATCAGGGCTGGCAATGACAACTTGCAGTCATCAGGGTGCAGAGCTGAGGAGTAAAGCTGTCAGACGGCTATAGTAGCCTCAGATGCTACTAGTTAAAATGTCAAGCTTCGCCCTTATGGTTTACCAAGTGTTTCCATAACTCACGACTGTTGTCAAGCCACAGATAGAGAAGACACTGTGGCCCCTTTGTGGAAAGATCACTGGTTTTAGGGATGGTCAGACTCAAGTTGGCATCCCAGCTCCACCCCTTACTGCCTGACCCTGAGCAAGTCTCTTGACCTCTCCAGTCTCCAGGTCCTCACCTGTAAAGTCAGGATAATCAGGGCTGTACTGGGGATGAAGTCTAAGAGGGTATGGCCAACCCAGTATTCCAAAACCTGGCACATAAAGGGAAAGAAGCGCTGATGCTTATTTTTCTGTCTAAATTGTACCTCCGCGAAACCAAGCAGCTGATGAGGGCAAGTTTTTGGTTTTTTTAAATTGGTAATTTCCAGTTAATAAATGCAGAAGGAAAGATAAAAATTAGTATTATTACTGTTCTGCAACCCCTAATGGAATGAGGCATCTGTGCAATGGTCAGCAGAGGCAGCTAAGCCAGCAGGAGACTTTCTCAGGACTGGATCAGGTTGATGATGCCTGAACACACCCAGCAATCATAACAACTTAGACACAACCAGATGTGATGTGCCTCCTGAGATGAGGCAAGAGAAACACACAGCCCCACCTATGCAGCGTTCTTGCTAAAAAGATCGAGCTTGACCTGATCAAGCCTCTCGATGTAACTACCAGTTTACAGGAAATACCAGGGACAGAGAAACAAGTGGAAGGACACCATAAGGCTGCAGCTGGAAAATCTGGACTGTGGGGTAACTACAGGGCAAATGAACCTCCTTCTTCACTGAATATATGGCAAGAAAAAAATAGAGGGAGGAGGAGCTTCCAGTTCAAAAGGAATCTAAGAGACACTTCAATCAAATACAAAGTGTGGACTTTATATGAAACCCGATCAGAACAAGTTACCTAAAAAAAATTTATGGAATAATTGTGAGTGAGAACATTCACTGGATTATTAGACAATCCAGTGAAGGAATTATTGGTAAATTTTTAAGTGTGATAATGGTATTAAGGCTGTATTTTAAAGGTACACATAGAAATACTTACAGATGAAATGATACAGCACCAGAAATGGCTTTAACATAATTTAGTGATAGAAGCATGTGTGGAAGAAATGCGGGTAGGTTAAAAGATGAACAAGGCTGGCCACGGTGGCTCATGCCTGTAATTCCAGCACTTTGGGAGGCTGCGGTGGGCGGATCACCTGAGGTCGGGAGTTCGAGACCAGCCTGACCAACATGGAGAAACCCCGACTCTACTGAAAATACAAAATTAGCTGGGGTGGTGGTGCATGCCTGTAATCCCAGCTACTCGGGAGGCTGAGGCAGGAGAATTGCTTGAACTCAGGAGGCAGAGGTTGCAGTGAGCTGAGAGCACGCCATTGCACTCCAGCCTAGGCAACAAGAGCGAAACTGTCTCAAAAAAAAAAAAAAGAGATGAGCAAGACTGAGAGTTGATAATTTTTGAAGCTGGGTGATGGGGACATCATTTATTATGCCATTTTCTCTACTTTATGTGGGTTTAAACATTTCCACTCAGGGGAAAGAATGAAGATAAGAAAAGTACCTGGCACACAGCAGCAGATCAATAAACGATAGCTTAGGGTTATTTTATGATGTACAAACTGTACTTCTGGGAGATTAAGTAACTTACCCAAAGTCACACAGAATTGGCAACCATGACCTACTTCTCAGAAAGTCCTAGGCCTGTGTAGCCCAGTTGGGCGGCAACAATAATCACAACAGCGACTCAGTGAAACTGAATTTTTATTCCAAATGACTGTAATATCTAGAAAGGCAGTAGCTAACACTCAAAACAATTTGCTTAAGTGTAAATTAAAAGCATTTGATTTGCAGGAGAGCAAACAGTGGGGTAGTGGCCATGGCACTCTGATCATGGTTATATCCAAGAAAGCATAAAATAACCAATGTCCTGATATGCAATCTGGATGTGCAGCATTTACAGCAAACAACGTAAAAAGAAAGAAAGAAGAATGGAAAAGAAAAGAAGGAAAAAACACCACAAAGTCCCAAACCTCAGAAATTAACATTCACTTAAGAACACAGTGGTGAAGACTTTTGGTAGCAAAATTTGCACGGTTCTTAAAATGGGAGTCTTCGAAAGGACTTCTTCAAATTCAAAAGCTAAGAAAACCGAAGAGGGAACAGTTGCTTAGGCTTAGTGGAGCTGCTGCCTGTCACGAAGATGACCATCAGTCCTACTTCCCAGACACAGTGAGAACCGGTGAGTCTGACGAACCTGAAGGAAAAGGCCGGCTGGCGGGCGCTGATGCCACTGACTATATGAGAACACACCAGGTCAAATCATCACTGACAGCGAGACACACACTACTGCTCCTCCTGGTTGATGCCGAGGCTGCCTTTCTGTACCTCGAGCTCCTCGGCACTGACCATTGATGGGTCAATGGCCGCGTATTTGGTTCCATGGAATTGTAGCAAATGTATCTGTTGAAATGCAGAATCATGATTTTATTTTATTTTATTTTTTGAGCTGGAGTGTCACTCTTGTCGCCCAGGCTGGAGTGCAGTGGTGCTATCTTGCTCACTCCAACCTCTGCCACCCGGGTTCACCCAATTCTCCTGCCTCAGCCTCCTGAACAGCTGGGATTACAGGTGCCTGCCACCATGCGCAGCTAATTTTTGTATTTTTAGTAGAGATAGGGTTTCACCATGTTGGCCAGGCTGGTTTCGAACTCCTGACCTCAGGTGATCCAACTGTCTCGGCCTCCCAAAGAGATGGGATTACAGGTGTGAGCCACCGTACCCTGCCAGAATCATTATTTTAAATGGCTGCATTACAGAGTAAAATGTATACTGCCCTCTATAAAAAGTTTGGTAGGAAAACACCACCATAGTAGACAAATGTCTTTTTTTTTTTATTTTAATTTTTTTTTTTGAGACGGAGTCTCGCTCTGTCGCCCGGGCTGGAGTGCAGTGGCCAGATCTCAGCTCACTGCAAGTTCCGCCTCCCGGGTTCACGCCATTCTCCTGCCTCAGCCTCTGGAGTAGCTGGGACTACAGGCGCCCGCCACTTCGCCTGGCTAGTTTTTTGTATTTTTAGTAGAGACGGGGTTTCACCGTGTTAGCCAGGATGGTCTCGATCTCCTGACCTCGTGATCCGCCCGTCTCGGCCTCCCAAAGTGCTGGGATTATAGGCTTGAGCCACCGCGCCCGGCCGACAAATGTCTTATACTTCTAAAATTCACAGACTAATACATACTAAATAGAGAAAAGTCAAAGAATTTTTTGAAACCATATTTGGGATTTTTGTTCCTCGCTCCCTGAGCAGTCTCCCTGAGTCCCTGCAGAGTCTCCTGAGACATCTTAGACGGTGCATGCTCATGAGATGTTTACCCTTCCCTTCTTCTGCTGAGTTAGGTCCTTCCAATCTTCTGCTACTGTGACTAGTGCTGCTATGATGAATATCTCCGGGCATCAAGTTTTCCTGTTTAGGATCCTGTCTTTAGGACCCTGTCTTCTATAAGGGGATGACAGGATCAAGGAATATGACTGGTTTTTTAAGGCTCTTGATTCTTCTTGCCAAATTGCCAGGGCACTCACCCTTCACTGCTATTCTATTATCCATTTAGTTAGAGTATGAAGGGATGGTGTTTGTTAGGGCTTTCTTTTCTCTTTTTTTTTGAGATGGAGTCTTGCTCTGTCGCCCGGGCTGGAATGCAATGGCGTCATCGCAGCTCACTATAACCTCTGCCTCCAGGGTTCAAGAGATTCTTCTGCCTCAGCCTCACGCCACCATGTCCAGCTAATTTTTTTGTATTTTTAGTAGAGACAGGGTTTCACTATATTAGCCAGTCTGGTCTTGAACTCCTGACCTTGTCATCTGCCCACCTCAGCCTCCCAAAGTGCTGAGATTACAGGCATGAGCCACTGCGCTTGGCAGGGTTTTCTTTTAGTGCATTAAAATCAGATCAAGAAGTCACTTCACAGGACTCAGATTGACCCCATTTAGGTCGGGTGTCTTGCTCTGACGGAATTCACTATGTCCAGAGGGCAAGGTCACATCATACCAATGGTAACCTCAGTGTGTGAATGCAGTCCTGCTGTCCTTAGAAAAGGGATCTCTAATACACCTGTTCACATTCTCCTACAAATTATAAATGTAAACCACTTTTATCAAGTCAATGCCTCATTCCTACAACGAATTCTGTAGTTCCCTGATTCCCTTACTAGTCCATTAAAAAAAAATGCTTTATGTTGCAAACGTATGTTGGGCTCAGAGTGCTCTGGGTTTCAAGCTAGGCCTTACCTGTACATAAAGATTCACCTCTGCACTTCTGCACAGGTATGGGAAATTGCCTCCTGTTTTCAGGTGAGCTCTTCGGGCATTAGGATACAGCTTGTACATTTCTTCTTTAGCTTCAGTTGAAAGTGCACTCTGATCAAACACCTTTAAAAAAACACAAAGCTTCAGCACCATAGGAAAGGTAAAACACACACACACATAGACAAAGCTGTAATCAACTGGTGTTTTAATATGTTCTTTTCACATTATGGAAATGCTACCCTAAGTATTCCTTTCATATGAAGAGACAATTCTGAACCCCTAGCAGCCTGAACTACCTCCACTGCTGATCCCTGGTGGACTTCTAAGACCAACCTAAGACAATAGCTACAGATTTTGCTGCAGAGCATCTCCTGCATTCTTTTGGTGGGGGGAAGTTCTTTTTTTTTTTTTTTTTTTTTTGAGATGGAGTCTTGCTCTGTTGCCCAGGCTGGAGTACAGTGGTACCATCTTGACTCACTGCAACCTCCACCTCCTGGGTTCAAGCGATTTTCCTGCCTCAGCCTCCTGAGTAGCTGGGATTACAGGCATGTGCCACCATACCTGGCTAAGTTTTGTATTTTTAGTAGAGATGGGGTTTCACCATGTTGGCCAGGCTGGTCTCGAACTCCTAACCTCAGGTGATTGCCCGCCTCAGCCTCCCAAAGTGCTGGGATTACAAGTGTGAGTCACCAGGCTCGGCTGGGGTGAGGGGAAATTCTACCATGAATTTCCTTTTTCCTCAAATATAGCTAAGTAGATTAACAGAACAATAGAGAACAATCATTGCAAATGCCAATAAATTTCAAAAACATCATAAGGCCCGCAAATAACTTTTTATTTTTATTATTAACTTAAAGCAATAACCTAAGTCATTTAGGCTCAGTGAAAAAAATTCCAAAAACATGTAAAGAGTACAAGCTACTCTTTCTCGGGGAAGCCAATTTGCAGCATATGATTCTAGACATCTTTCAATACCCATACACATTTATGTTTTTACATGCAACAAAATTTTCAAAAAGTAAAAGAAGCAAAAAATATTGTACACTAAATATACCATACTAAATCTGTATGTTTAAGTGCATCTCCAACTAAAACTTATAGGCTGTTTTCAGTGACCATGAACCCAGGGGGTGAACACAGCTTTGAAAGAAGAGCAGGCAGAGCAAATGTCCTGTGAGGACCACTGAAAAGCTTGTTCTATGTTACGGTAAATGTTAGAATGCAGCGATTATGGCAGAGGATAAGAAGTTGTTTACACTCTAATAATGGATAATTTCCCGACAAAAACCCGTTATTAAAAATACCATATTTGGCTGGGTGCAGTGGCTCATGCCTGTAATCCCCGCACTTTGGGAGGCTGAGGTGGGCAGATCATGAGGTCAGGAGATCGAGACTATCCTGGCTAACATGGTGAAACCCTGTCTCTACTAAAAATACAAAAAATTAGCTGGACGTGGTGGCGGGCGCCTGTAGTCCCAGCTACTTGGGAGGCTGAAGCGGGAAAATGGCATGAACCCGGGAGGCGGAGCTTGCAGTGAGCTGAGATTGCGCCATTCACTCCAGCCTGGGTGACAGAGCGAGACTTCGTCTCAAAAACAAAAAAAACAAAAACCATATTATTTGAATTTAGGAACAAATCCATTTATAAGGCAAAATATTCATAATTTTTTTTTTTTTTTTGAGGCGGAGTCTCGCTCTGTCGCCCAGGCTGGAGTGCAGTGGCCGGATCTCAGCTCACTGCAAGCTCCGCCTCCCGGGTTTACGCCATTCTCCTGCCTCAGCCTCCCCAGTAGCTGGGACTACAGGCGCCCGCCTCGTCGCCCGGCTAGTTTTTTTTGTATTTTTAGTAGAGACGGGGTTTCACCGTGTTAGCCAGGATGGTCTCGATCTCCTGACCTCGTGATCCGCCTGTCTCGGCCTCCCAAAGTGCTGGGATTACAGGCTTGAGCCACCGCGCCTGGCCCAAACATATACTTTTATACCAATGTTCATAGAAGCATTATTCACAATTGCCAAAAGCTGAACACAACCCAAGTGTCCACTGACGGATGAATGGATAAACAAAACGTGGTATAAACCAACATTGGTTTTATTGGTGGATATTATTCAGCTTTAAAAAGAAATGACAGGCTGGGCGTGGTGGCTCATGCCTGTAATAGCACTTTGGGAGGCCCAGGCAGGCAGATAGTTTGAGTCTCAGAGTTTGAGTCCAGCATGGGCAACATGGTGAAACCCCATCTCTACAAAAAATTAGCCAGACGTAGTGGGTGTGCACCTGTGGTCCAAGCTGCTCAGGAGGCTGAGGAGGGAGGATTGTTTGGGCCTGGGAGGCAGAGGTTGCAGTGAGCTGAGATTGTGCCACTGTACTCCAGCCTGAGGAACAGAGTGAGACGGTTTCAAAAAAAAAAAAAAAAAAAAAGAAAAAAGAAATGACATTCTGACACATGTATAACATTTCAAGATAAGTCTTGTGAAACATTATGCTAAGTGAAATAGCCGCACAAAAGGATAAATATTGTAGGATTCCACTTATATGAGGTTCCTAGAATAGGCAAATTTTTACAGACAGAAAATAGACTGTTGCTTATCAGAGGCCGGGGGTAAAAAGGGCACGGGAGTTATTGTTTAATGGGTATGGAATTTCTTCTTGGAATGATGAAAATGTTGTGAAAATGGTGATGGTTGCAGAACTGTGAATATACTTAATGCCACTCAACTATGCACTTAAAAATGGTTAAAATGGCATATTTTTAACATATATTTTACCACAATGAAAAAATAAGCAAGCTTTTGTGGTAATTAGACTATGGAATTCTTGATTCTCTACTCTTGTGAAGCACCTTCTCTTTGCTGCCTATATATGTAATGGCTAAGGTGCAGCATCTATTGATGAGAACAGCAAAAATACATCAAATGGGTAGACTCCCTTGTTTAAATTTATTTTGATTCATTTTTATTTTTATCTTTTCTAGTAAACAGAAGACAGGGTCTCGCTATGTTGCCCAGGCTGGTCCTGAACTCTTGGACTCAAGCAATCCTCCTGCCTCAGCCTCCGAAAGCGCTGGGATTACAGGCATAAGCCTCTGTGATCAGCCTATTTTGATTTCAATGGTGTTATTCCTGCCAGAAAGAAATCCAAGATAAGCAATTAACAGATTATTTTGGAATTGAGAAAGCTGGAGGGTAAAAACAAAAGCCAAGGCAGCATTTGAAGAGGCACATTGAAAGTTATCAAATAGTTTTTTAGGAGATCTTGGCATACACATTTTAAAAAGCACAGCAGCTATTTTACTTAAAAGGAAGCTTACATCCATAATGGTTACAGGGATGTCCCGAATTTTATGAGGTTCCACATAAGAATTTTGACAATTCAAGGTAAGTCTTGAAGCCAGTTCACTCTGACCCAAACTTTCCAGCTGCAGGAAGAAACACAGGTAAAGTTTTTGAAATAATTTTATTTTTCACATTTACATTAAATTAACAGACAACATTTGTGCTTATAAAGGTGGTATCATCTGTGGTGGGGCCAGAAAAGTCACCAGTGAGGAACCACAACATAGGTGAGAGACCATGAACTGGGCTTCTCAGGAGGTGGTGGCATTTTTATATTCTGGAAACCTGGATACAAACCAATGAAACCTGGCCTTCTATAGCTCTCAGCTTACACTGCCTACTCCAGCCAGGTGCCCATGGGCAGCAAGCCAATTCCTACTGCTCAAAGGTGACAGATACATGGTTTTTTTTGGTATTTTTTTTTAAGATAAACCTTTAAGGGATCTTAGAGCTAGAAGAGACTTGAGAAATCATCTAGTCCAGGAGTTCCTAAATGCAGGGCAACAGACCTGGTTCATCAGATTTACCTGGTGAGTAAAGGAAAAGACTGAAGTAAAAATAGATTCACAGATCCCATGCCCAGGGATTCCAGATGGATGGTCTGCTGTGAGGCCTTACAATCTGTATTTTTGAAAGCTCCCCTAAGTGATTTTGACAAACAGCTGGTGGGAAGCACTAATGTAGACAAGCCCTTAGCAGCAATAATATCTGCTCAGATGTATTAATCTGTTTAGCAAATACCTCTAACACATACTTGTGAGACAGATCTATCTTCTGGAACCAAGTAGATGTGAAAATTCCCAATACAATGTGTCCCCACCCCAATGTCATGATCCTTACCCTGTCTACCATGAAATCAATGGCATCAGCCATCATAGGGTCCACTGGGCCAGATGAAAAATTTCCAAGAACGATTTTTTTGAGCATAAATGCGGGCATCAGCCAAAAGCTGTAAAACACAAAGACTTTATAATTTAAACTTCCGAGACTACACATGGCAAATATTCATTGAACATTAAAGCTTTGTATTAGCTGGGGATCTAGAAATAAAAAGTCCTCACCCCCTCCTCCAAAGAGCTCAGCATTTGGTTTTTATACACACTTTCCCAAGTTTCCAAACAGTTATGGCTTCATATAATTAAACTTTAATTTGAGGATTTAGGATAATTATAAGTGATATTTCAAAGTACCTTTACTGAGATAGACATTCTGGTGAGTCCAAGATTTTTTTTTTTTTTCTAATTGGCCCTATTTCCAAGGATTAAACTATTTCCTTTGGAAAACTGAGCATTAAGAGAAATACTCTTTCCTTTGATATTATCTTTTTACTGATTGATAATTTCAAAATAGATTTCAAAATCCCAATTTGAAAGTTATTGCAACTCCCCAAATTTGCTACTATTAGATTCAACTTGGCTAATTCAAGACAAATTGATATTTATAGATTTATTTTTTCAATTTACTACTGTTATTATTTTTTGAGACAGAGTCTCCGTCAGTTGCCCATGCTGGAAGTGCAGTGGTGTGATCTCAGCTGGCTGCAACCTCTGGCTCCCAGGCTCAAGCAATTCTCATGTCCCAGCCTCTCAAGTAGCTGGGACTACAGGCGCATGCCACCACACCCGGCTAACTTTTGTATTTTTAGTAAAGATGAGCTTTTGCAATGTTGGCCAGGCTAGTGGCAAACTCCTGGCCTCAAGTGATCCACCCACCTCAGCCTCCCACAGTGCTGGGAACACAGGTGTGAGCCACTCCTGGCCTCTTTTTATTTTTTAATTTAAACAATTAAAAAAAAAAATTTTAGAGACGGGGTCTCACTCTATTGCCCAGGCTGAAGTGCAGTATTGTGATCATAGCTCACTGTAGCCTCAAACTCCTGTTAAGTGATCCTTCTACTTTGGCCTCCCGAGTAGCTGGGACTACAGGCTCGCGCTACCAGGCCTGGCTAATTTTAAAACATTTACTGAGCCGGGGCCAGGTATGGCTCACGCCTGTAATCCTAGCACTTTGGGAGGCCATCCTGGCTAACACGGTGAAACCCTGTCTCCACTAAAAATACCAAAAATTAGTCGCGCATGGTGGCAGGTGCCTGTAGTCCCAGCCACTCGGGAGGCTGAGGCAGGAGAATGGCGTGAGCCTGGGAGACGGAGCTTGCAGTGAGCGGAGATCGTGCCACTACACTCCAGCCTGGGTGACAGAGCCAGACTCCCTCTCCAAAAAAAAAAAAAAATTTACTGAGCCAGGCGCAGTGGCTCACGCCTGTAATCCAGCACTTTGGGGGGCCAAGGTGGGTGGATCACAAGGTCAGGAGTTCAAAACCAGCCTGGCCAACATGGTGAAACCCCGTCTCTTACTAAAACTACAAAAATTAGCCAGGGGCTAATTTAGACAGGCGTCTATAATCCCAGCTACTCGGGAGGCTGAGGCAGGAGAATCACTTGAACCTAGTGGGTGGAGGTTGCAGTCAGATTGTGCCACTGCACTCCAGCCTGGGCAACAGAGTGACTCTCATCTCAAAAAAATGTTTTTTTTTTTTTTTTTCTGTAGAGGCAGGGTCTTGCTATGTTGCCCAGGCTGGTCTAGAACTCCTGGACTCAATAAATGCTCCTACCTCTGCCTCCCAAAGTGCTGGGATTACAGGTGTGAGCCACTGTGACTGGTCAGATCTTTATGGATTTCTATATATGATCTTTAGTTTATATTTATTCCATTAAATTCAACTGTTAAGAGCCATCTTGGAGGGTAAACACTAATTTCTCTAAACCTATGATGAAAATTATTTAGATGAGGTGCAAACTACCTTCTGATGCTTATTATCATTGGGACAGCCTTGCTGGAAGTTGAGCTTCCCTCAAAAGGAACACTGAGTCACCTTCCAGTTAACTTTCTAAGTTCTCTCCCAGCCCCATCACTTTCTTATCTTTTGAAGGGATGAGGTCTAAGTACGCTCTGTAAGGAGTAGACCCTTTTGGCTTTGCGCACTCCTGTATCCTCAGCGTGTGGCACACAGTAAGCACTCAGATACTTGACAAAAAGCAGCTCATGTGCCAGAGCACAAACTGAATGGGGGTTGTCTTGGCAGTCTGACAATTAGAACAGCAATAGAAATCACCAAAAACAATGAGCATTATTTAGTGCATTATCTGGATGGGAAGGATTTGTAAAGTAGCTAATGTATACAAGAAATTGTTGCACGAACGCTGAGTAACTACTAAGGTAACATCAGAAAAACTAAAATATATCAGAGTGCAATCTTAAGTAGATGTGAAAACAATACTTCCCTATACATTATTTGAAAACACTGCCAGGCGCGGTGGCTCAAGCCTGTAATCCCAGCACTTTGGGAGGCTGAGACGGGTGGATCACGAGGTCAGGAGATCAAAACCATCCTGGCTAACACGGTGAAATTCCGTCTCTACTAAAAAATACAAAAAACTAGCTGGGCGAGGTGGTGGGCACCTGTAGTCCCAGCTACTTGGGAGGCTGAGGCAGGAGAATGGCGTGAACCCGGGAGGCGGAGCTTGCAGTGAGCTGAGATCCGGCCACTGCACTCCAGCCCGGGCAAGAGTGAGACTCCGTCTCAAAAAAAAAAAAAAAAAGAAAACACTGATCATACAGATATGTTTAGTCACTGGGCTTTTTTTTTGAAATAGGGCTTGGTCTGTCACCCAGCCTGGAGTACAGACGCATGATTGTGGCTCACTGCAGCCTCGAACTCTTGGGTTCAAGCGATCCTCCTGACTCAGCCTCCTGAGTAGCTAGGACTGCAGCTGTGTACCATGGTATCTGGCTAATTTATTATTATTATTATTTGTAGAGATACAAATATTATTATTATTTGTAGAGATACTTCTTTCATTGCTAGCAAGGCAAGGCTCTAGCCTTTAAAAAAAAGTCCAGTGGCCAGCTGTATAGCATCATAGATACCCATCAATTACTTAAAATGATAAAATCTATGAAAGGATGGCTCCTAGGAAACAAGTACCCCACTGGCTGCCCCCGAAGCATTTCCACCATTTCTTTTTTTGTTTTTTTTTTTTTTGAGATGGAGTTTTGCTCCTGTTGCCTAGTCTGGAGTGCAATGGCATGATCTCGGCTCGCGGCAACCTCTGCCTCCTGAGTTCAAGTGATTCTCCTGCCTCAGCCTCCCAAGTAGCTAGGATTACAGGCATGCACCACCATGCCCAGCTAATTTTGTATTTTTAGTAGAGACGGAGTTTCTCCATGTTGGTCAGGCCGGTCTCACACTCCCAATCTCAGGTGATCCAGCCACCTCAGCCTCCCAAAGTGCTGGGATTACAGGTGTGAGCCACTGCACCCGGCCTCATTTCCACCATTTCTATCTTTTGGAAGAACAGACTAATATCAAGGGTCATGATGTGCAGAACGTCTGTTGACAGACCAAATGCTCTAGTCTTTCCATTTGGAGAACATATCTCAAGGAAAAAAATCGGTAAGGGAAAAACCCCGGTAATTTGTACAAAGATTTACTGTAGAATGTGATGAAGAATTGGGAAAAGTCAAATGCCTAATAAAACTATGTCAGTCAATACATGGAACTGTTTATACAAAATAGTAAGTGGGCTAAACAGAACATGGTATTAGTTATACAGAAATACTGAATAGAAACAGCGAAAGTGTATTAATGAATATTAAACAAAATTTAAAAATTTACGGTAATAAAGCTGAATTTAGAGTTTATGCAATTCTTTCCTTTTGTAAAGGTAATTGTTTCTAATTTTAAAAGTCAAGAAACAGCCGGGCACAGTGACTCATGCCTGTAATCCCAGAACTTTGGGAGGCCAAGGTGGGCAGATTGCTTGAGCTCTAGAGTTAGAGACCAGCATGGGGCAACATGGCAAGATCCCATCTCTACAAAAAAATACAGAAATTAACCAGGTGTGGTACCACGCATGCCTGCCTGTAGTTCCAGGCAAGGCTGAGGTAGGAGGATCGCTTAAGCCTGGGAAATAAAGGCTGCAGTGAGCTGTGGTTGCACCACTGCACTTCAGGCTGGGTGACAGAGCAAGATTCTGTATCAAAAAAAAAAAAAAAAAAGCCAAGGAAGTTGCAGAATATAGAAGTAGATATAAGCCTTCCCTTCCTAATATACCAAACACTCAAAAGCCAACATTTTCAAAATTTCACTGAACAGAAATAATAATTTTGTTCTTACCTGTTTGCAGTCCAAGTTTGGTTGAAGATAGAGGTGTCACTGAAGGAATTGCAGAGGATTAGGGAATGGACTCTAGGAGATTTGTGAGTGTATTCAGCAAATTTCTGGGCCAAAAAGCCTCCCAAAGAAGCGCCAAAAAGATGAACCTAATTATAAACAAATATGAGGCAGATCCTAAAATACTGATCAATCTTAAACATGAGTATTAAAAAGTTGCTTCAATTATCACTAACCACAGAATATGTTATCACTAGCCAATAGACTAAAATATTTACAGCAGCTAGAAATTTAGAAAATATTGTATTTAAATGCAATTTACACAGTCCATCAAGATAATACAACTCTGCATCCAAGTGATATAATTTTAAAAAATATCATTCACAGATTGCATTAGAAAACAAAACCAGGCCAGGCGCAGTGGCTCATGCCTATAACCCCAGCACTATGGGAGGCCGAGGCAGGTGGATCACGAGGATAGTTAAAAACATGGAACTGTATACTTAAAAGGGTAAATACATGGTATATGAATTATGTTGCAATAAAGCTATTATTAAAAAATAAAAAAATAAAAAATAAAAGAGGGCTGGGCGCAGTGGCTCACGCCTGTAATCCCAGCACTTCGGGAGGCTGGGGTGGGCGGATCACTTGCGGTCAGCAGTTTGAGAGTAGTCTGGCCAACATGGCGAAACCCCATCTTTACTAAAAATACAAAAATTAGTCAGGCATGGTGGCACAAGCCTGTAATCCCAGCTACTTTGGAGGTTGAGGCAGGAGAATCGCTTGAACCCGGGAGGCGGAGGTTGCAGTGAGCTGAGATCATGCCACTGCACTCCAGCCTGGGTGACAGAGTGAGACTTCATCTCAAAAAATAAAAAAAAATTGTATGTATGTAATTAGTTTCAGGGTACTCACTTTATCCAATTGTAAATGGTCTAAAAGTTTTCTGAATCCATCACAGAACTCAAGATGGTCCCAATAAACTGGATACTGCAACTGAAATAATAACAATAATTTTATTTTAAAAATCATAAAAGTAAAAATGCAACTCATGTATTTGAAAAACTTAGGACTCAAACAGTGGCATTTCTCATTTGCTCAAGCGCTGCTCCTTATTCAAAATATGTAAAAATAAGCTCTCACTTTTTACGAAACTTCATAATTCACATTTTATCTAACAGACCAAATTAAAAGAGTATAAAAAGTAAGCACATTCTAATGATATTACGTGAGTAACAATTTCAATTCCCATCAATTTCCTTTCTAAACAGCTGAAAAAGTCTGGGGTTCAAGGATGAATATACCAGAACCCATCCCAGTAAAGAAATACGGTTTTCTCTTAAATCTAATTTCATTCAGAATTATGGCTCAGGAGAGATGGAAACAAAATTTGTTCTAAGGAGAGCTCCCTCTCTTTTTGGTAGCATTTCTTTAAGGGGGTATTCAGTAAAGTTGTTCCTCTTCTTTTAAATGACTTAGTTACTCTATTTCATTTATTGTACTTTGGGGTGTTTGTTTCTTGAGACAGTCTCCTCTGTTGCCCAGGCTGGAGGGCAGTGGCGTGATCTCGACTCATGCCACCTCTGCCTCCTGGGTTTGAGCGATTCTCCTACCTCAGCCTCCTGAGTAGCTGAGATTACAGATGTCCACCACCATACCCAGCTGATTTTTGTATTTTTAGTACAGACACAGTATTGCCATGTTGGCCAGGCTAGTCTCAAACTCCTGACCTCAAGTGATCCACCTGCCTTGGCCTCCCAAAGTGTTGGAATTACAGGCACGAGCCACCACACCCAGCTTGTTTTTGAGATAGGGTCTCTCTCTCTTTCACCCAGGCTGGAGTGCATTGGCACAACTGTAGCTCACTGCAGCCACAACCTCCTGGGTGCAAGCGATGCTCCCACCTCAGCCCCTCAGTAGCTGGAATCACAAGCATGCACCACCATGCCTGGCTGATTTTTATATATTTTTTTTTTGTAGAAATGGAGTTTTGCCATGTTGCCCAGGCTGGTCTTGAACTCCTGGGCTCAAGCGATTTGCCTGCCTCAAGCGATTTGACTGCCTCAGCTTCCCAAAGTGCTGGGATTACGGGTGTGAGCCAACAGAAGTACCATGCCACGCTACTGTACTTCTGTTTGTGAAAAAGAAGTATGGTACTTGACTATATGTAGCCTGTCTATTAATGCTGGCAATGATGAGGAAAAAAAAGTACGTACAAGTCACAAACTCATTTCTAAGGGACTCAGGTTTGTCCCCTAAGAATTCCTTTTTTTGTTGTTTGAGATGGAGTCTCACTCTGTTACCCATGCTGGAGTGCAGTGGCACAATCTCAGCTCACTGCAACCTCCGCCTCCTGGGTTCAAGCGATTCTCCTGCCTCAGTCTCTCAAGTAGCTGGGACTACAGGGGCGTGCCACCACGCCCGACTAATTTTCTTTTTTTTTTTTGTATTTTTAGTAGAGACGGGGTTTCACTGTGTTAGCTAGGATGGTCTCGATCTCCTGACCTCGTGATCCACCCACCTCGGCCTCCCGAAGTGCTAGGATTACAGGTGTGAGCCACTGCACCTGGCCAAGAATTCCTTTTTTATGTACATATAAAACTCACTGGCTGGGCGCAGAGGCTCACACTTGTAATCCCACCGCTTTGGGAGGCCGAGGCGGGGGAATCACTTGAGGTCAGGAGTTCGAGACCAGCCTGGGCAACATGGTGAAACCCCCACCTCTACTAAAAAAATACAAAAATTATCCAGGCATGGTGGCAGGCAGCTGTAATCCCAGCTACTGGGGAAGTTGAGGCATGAGAATTGCTTGAACCTGAGAGGTGGAGGTTGCATGAGCCAAGATCATACTACTGCACTCTAGCTGGAGCGACAGAGCGAGACTCTGTCTCCAAAAAACAAAAACAAAAACAAAAATACACCTCAAAAAACCTCGTCTAACAGGTTTATTGTTTAAGCACTTAGGTTCATTTTGTTATTGATGAATCACTGGAATGGATACTGCCAAATGAATTATGGGATCATTTTAGATTTGATGTATGACTTTTATTATTAAAATTCTATTTGTGGGTAAAACTTCCACCATTCCAAGAAAGAATGGGGAACCGATTCTCTCTAGCAGAAAGTTTGAGAATTTGAGTCAGATGATAGCCTAAAAGAAAGGGGATGATATTTTCATGGAGTCTTTAATTTATAAATATCCATGCCCACATAGGTGACAAAATTATACACAACTTAATACATACAAACAAATGTGTTCAAGCAGAACTGGAGAAACCTGAATGAGATTGGTAGATTGTAGTAACATCAATATCCTGGTTGTGATATTGTACTACAGTTTTGCAAAGGTTTGGCGGAAATTGGGGAAATGTGTAAAAAGGATATTTCTCTGAACTAATTTTTTTTTTTTTTTTTTTTTTTTGAGACGGAGTCTTGCTCTGTCGCCCGGGCTAGAGTGCAGTGGCCGGATCTCAGCTCACTGCAAGCTCCGCCTCCCGGGTTTACGCCATTCTCCTGCCTCAGCCTCCCGAGGAGCTGGGACTACAGGCGCCAGCCACCTCGCCCGGCTAGCTTTTTGTATTTTTTAGTAGAGACGGGGTTTCACCGTGTTAGCCAGGATGGTCTCAAACTCCTGACCTCGTGATCCGCCCGTCTCGGCCTCCCAAAGTGCTGGGATTACAGGCTTGAGCCACCGCGCCCGGCCTCTCTGAACTATTTTTTACACTGCATGTGAATCTACAATTACAACCAAAAAAATTTTAAAAGATCTGTGCATTGTAACTGCTAGATACTAACAAATATCAAATAAGTTTCACAGCCTCATGGAGCTGAACATTCTGATCAAGATGCTGTTGACCTTTTCTTGATTAACTATCCTCCTAATGAAACAGGGAAAGCCCACATCGAGAACCTTGAGAGTAAAGAAGAAACATCCAGCCAGAAGCCAAGGCTCTCATGACCTGCCACTGTGGAGCGAGAAACGCTGCTGGACAGCGCTCCCAAGTGGGACGGGCACCTGTGGGCTGCTTGGCTCCCCCTCCCTGGCTGATCAACAGGGGCCACCAAAAATGGTAGTGTCATGTCTCAGGCTGCAGAGGGCTGGGATGAGGGCAGTTCCTGCCCTATTCTAGAATGCTGTTTGTGAAGAGGAATGACTGAAAATCTGAACAAAGGAGGATTATGTTGCAGAGGCTCAAACATGTCATGTGAGGAATGGTTAAAGAAGCTGGAGAAATTAAGCCAGAGAAGAAAAGACCCAGGAGAAAAGCAGCAGGTGGTGGTGATTATAACTGTTTTCTCAAGTAAGAGACAGGCTCTCAGGACGAAGAGGAACTGATATCTTTTGTGTGGCCTCAGTTGGTGGTAACCTCAGTAGAATTTTCAGTTACCTTCCGAGAGAAGACATGTGACATGCTTTTTCATCCTCTTCAACAGTAAATAAAACATACACTAACAGCAGCACTCCCACTGGGAGTACCACTTACAAGTGAATACTGCAGGTGACTGCCAGCTAAAGAGGCTCTCTCCTTCCTGGGAAATTAGGAGACCAACGTCCTGACCAACCTGTGTCCTTACAGTGGAAGCATGCAAAAAAAAAAAAAATCAGTCACCAGGAAGAGTGCCTTTCCCACACACTTTTCTCCCAGAGAAGACTCAAGAATGATCAGTGGGAAACTGGATTTAGACCAAACTCGGCTATAAAGTAATAATCAGGAACAAAAAACTTCCTAACCAAACGCTAACATATGAGCTAATTAATGAATCTCACCTCAAATATCAAAGATTTACATGAAAGGCCAGCTTTTCAGTCACTTGTGTGTTAGCTAATCCCTTTGTTGTCTAATATTCCATGCTCAGTAACCCTGGAAGCAGTGCTGTGGTAAAATGAGGAGCAGAAACAGAGCCAGGAGACGGAGCTCAGTTCCTCCCTCCACCACTTACTGGCTGTGTGAGCTAGACCTCAGTTTCTTCATCTGTAAACAAGGACAACACTTCCAACCACTCCGAGTTGAGAGAAGGGCGTCAGGAGAGAATGCACGTAAACGCTGGGCATGGAGAGGCTGCCAACAGAGGTTTGTTCCCTCTGAATCTCTGTGTGACTGTGGACTCACACCAGCCTCCTTCAAAAGGCTTCATCTCACATATTAAAATAGGCAAACAATATCTTTCCTCAATTAAAAAAAACTGCCCAGCTGGGTGCGGTGGCTCATGGCTGTAATCTCAGCACTTTGTGAGGCTGAGGCAGGTGAATCATGAGGTAAGGAGTTCGAGACCAGCCTGGCCAACATGGCGAAACCCCGTCTCTACTAAAAATACAAAAAATTATCTGGGCATAGTGGCAGGCACCTGTAATCCCAGCTACTCGGGAGGCTGAGGCAGGAGAATCGCTTGAACCTGGGAGACGGAGGTTGCAGTGAGCCGAGATCGCGCCACTGCACTCCAGCCCTAGGCAACAGAGTGAGACTCCGTCTCAAACAAACAAACAAACAAACAAACTGTGCCCATTGCTATAGCTGATCAGAGACAGAAGCACACACACACACACAAAAAACACACAAAACGTTGGTCTGAATTTTAATACTGAATCAGTAATACTTACAGCGATAACCCGGTAACCCCATCCAGTCAGAGCCAAAATCTGCCGGAAAAAGACATCTGCAGTTCCACTGACAGGGGGCAGGAATATGAGAGGACACCTGATACTTCGGGGGCCTGCGTCATAGAGTGACCATATCTTACTGTCATCATCATCTACAATAATCTGGAGGGAAATTTAAAAGAAAAAAGTGGAAAACCTTACAAATTTGCTTTTTATGTTATTTTACACTATCATTTCACTGACAATTTTAACACTATTGCCTTGTTTGTTACAAGGTAACCTGAAGCTCACACCAGATTAGCATGCATGACAGATTCCTCTGGTCTCCTTTTCTTTCCTCAGGGCTAACATATTCCACAGAACTACTTAGAACTACTTTATTTTTTATTTTTTATTTTTTTTGAGACAGAGTCTCGCTCTGTCACCGAGGCTGGAGTGCTGTGGCCGGATCTCAGCTCACTGCAAGCTCCATCTCCCGGGTTCCACGCCATTCTCCTGCCTCAGCCTCCCGGGTAGCTGGGACTACAGGCGCTGCCACGTCACCCGGCTAGTTTTTTGTAGTTTTTAGTAGAGACGGGGTTTCACCGTGTTAGCCAGGATGGTCTCGATCTCCTGACCTCGTGATCCGCCCGTCTCGGCCTCCCAAAGTGCTGGGATTACAGGCTTGAGCCACCGCGCCCGGCCTAGAACTACTTTATAATCTTCCAGAGGGCTACTGCTTCTCTGTTTCTTCCCCTCCCGACGCTTTTTTTTTTTTTTTGAGACAGAGTCTCGCTCTGTCGCCCAGGTTAGAGTGCAGTGGCGTGATCTCAGCTCACCGCAACCGCAACCTCCTGGGTTCAAGCGATTCTTGTTCCTTAGCCTCCAACGTAGTTGGGATTATAGGTATGTGCCACCACGCCCAGCTAATTTTTGTATTTCTATTAGAGACACGGTTTCACCACGTTGGCCAGGATGGTCTCGAACTTCTGACCTCAGGTGATCTGCCTGCATCAGCCTCCCAAAGTGCTAAGATTACTGGCGTGAGCCACCACACCTGGCTGCTTCTATCAGTTTCTACCTTTCCCCTCCATCCACAACAATAGGAAGAAATCTATTTTGCTTAACATTAAACAGTGAACTCTATACAAGGCATCTTATTTCTTCCCACATTTCTGGTTGTGTGTGTGTTTAAGAATGTGTCTGTACAAGGAGGGCAGTCTGCAGTTATTCTGCAGTGCTGATCCAGAGGACTGGCTGGGATGTGCAGGGTCAGTACGAACAGGGGAGCTGATGGGGAGACGAGGCTCCTAGCTCGTGTCTCTATCCATCTGGATAGGTGGGTAGAGACAGCACCAGCTCAGGAGATGCTTCAGCAGCCTCTCTAAACCAAGCCTTTGGGGAGTTGTGGGGGAGACTCTGCTACAGAAGGGGAACGAGGCAGGTCTATGTGTCACTCTGGGAGAATATGTCAAACCAGTAGGGGTTAGGGAGTGGCACAGAGAGAAACTGGCTTTTTGGTGAAAAGCGGGTAGGAAGCAGGAAGGTAATCAGAAACCCTCCTGATGCAGTGATTCTTGACCCAACATGACGGGGAAATAATGAGCACTGGAAGAGCTGAGGGGGCTGGGCATGGTGGCTCACGCCTATAATCTCAGCACTTTGGGAGGTCAAGGCGGGCAGATTACCTGAGGTCAGGAGTTTGCGACCGGCCTGGCCAACATGGTGAAACCTTGTCTCTACTAAAAATACAAACATTAGCTGGGTATGGTGGCACATGCCTTTAATCCCAGCTACTGGGGAAGCTGAGGCAAAAGAATCGCTTGAACCTGGGAGGCGGAGGTTGCAGTGAGCTGAGATCAGGCTCCAGCCTGGGCAACAGAGCAAGACTCTGTCAAAAAAAAAAAAAAGGAAGAAAGAAAACAATGTGCTGAGGGCCAGGCGTGATGGCTCACGCCTGTAATCTCAGTGTTTTGGGAGGCAAAAGGCAGGACTGCTTGAGGCCAGGAGTTTGAGACCAACCTGGGCAACATAGTGAGATCCCCGTCTCTACAAAAAATGAAAAAATTAACCAGGTGTGATAATACACACCTATAGTCCCAACTACTTGAGAGGCTGAGACACAATAATCGCTTGAGTTCAAGGTTGCATTGAGCTATATGATCGCGCAACACTCCAGCCCAAGCAACAGAGGGAGATCCTGTCTCTCTCTCTTTTTTTTTTTTTTGAGATGGAGTCTCACTCTGTAGCCCAGGCTGGAGTGCAGTGGCACAATCTCAGCTCACTGCAACCTCTGCCTCCCAGGTTCAAGCAATTCTCCTGCCTCAGCCTCCCAAGTAGCTGGGATTACAGGCACGTGCTCCCATGCCCAGCTAATTTTTTGTACTTTTAGTTGAGACGGGGTTTCACCATATTGGTCAGGCTGCTCTTGAACTCCTGACCTCATGATCCACCCGCCTTGGCCTCCCAAAGTGCTGGGATTACAGGCGTGAGCCACTGTGCCCAGCCCAGATCCTGTCTCTTTAAAATAAATAAATAAAAATACAACAACACTCCAGCCTGAGCAACAGAGGGAGAGATCCTCTCTCTTAAAAAAAAAAAAGAAAAAGGAAAGATAAAAAAAGGCAAGCTGAGGCAAGTCAAGTGCTCAGCAGAGTTTGGCGAATGTTAAGTGTCCTAGAAGTATTAGTTATTATTATTCACTGCATCCTAGTTTAATTTTTGTTTTCTCTGACTTTTGGTGGTATTTAGAAAAGTACATTAACTGCTTGAACATTTGACAATGCAAATCAGTATTTGTTCTACTTTTATATTAAAAAACTCAAGGCCTCCAAGCTCTGTTTTCTGAGAGCTCCTCACTAGCAGGGCTATGGACTCCACAGTGTCACTGTGTGCATGGCAGCACACTAACCAGGGTCACTCACTGGCATCACTAGGAGCAGACAAATGGAGCAAGGCAAAGTCCATAGAGGCCTAACAGTTCCCCTTTGGACTTCCGCAGGTCACAGATGGTGATAATGTATCACTTGCTCATGTTTTTGCCCTGTATATTTTGCCACTCACTTTTTTGCTTTTTTTTTTTTTTTTTTTTTTGAGACAGGGTCTGGCTCTGTCACCCAGGCTGGAGTGCAGTGGCACAATCACAGCTCACTGCAGCCTTGACTTCCTGGGCTTAAGCAATCCTCCCATCTCAGCCTCCTGAGTATCTGGGACTATAGGTGTGCACCACCACACCCAGTTAATTTTTTCTAGTTTTTGTAGAGAAAGGGTCACGTCACATTGCCCAGGCTGATCTCAAATTCCTAGGCTCAAACAATCCTTCTGCCTCTGCCTTCCAAATGCTGGGATTATAGGTGCATAGCACCACACCTGGCTAATTTTTTCTTTTTATAGAGACAGGGTTTCACATGTTGCCCAGGCTGGTCTCAAACTCCTGGCCTCAAGTGATCCTCCTAGGTCTCTAAAGTGCTAGGATTACAGGCATGAGCCATCACAAACAGCTGCAAAAGATCTTAAGATCACTGGATTCTAACACTTCTGCAAGAGAATCAGCAAAGGTTTTACTCTACTCAGTGACTTGAATTGCCTTTGTCTGGTGTGATCCCCAAACTCGGATTAATTTGGGAAGCAGAGTCAATACTCAACGGCAATATAAGTATTTAGGACTTTCAAACATCCCAGGAAAATAAAGCTTCCAGAAGATGACTGTGGCAGAATGAGTATGTCATTGCAAACAGAAGCTCTATAATGTGACCCCATTCTTAAATCTGAGGAACAGGGGCCGGGCACGGTGGCTCACGCCTGTAATCCCAGCACTTTGGGAGGCAGAGGCGGGCGGATCACAAGGTCAGGAGATCGAGACCATGGTGAAACCCCGTCTCTACTAAAAATACAAAAAAAAATTAGCCGGGCGCGGTGGCGGGTGCCTGTAGTCCCAGCTACTCAGGAGGCTGAGGCAGGAGAATGGCGTGAACCCGGGAGGCGGAGCTTGCAGTGAGCCGAGATCGCGCCACTGCACTCCAGCCTGGGCGACAGAGAAAGACTCCGTCTCAAAAAAATAATAATAATAATAATAATCTGAGGAACAGGAATATAATCTGACTGTACTTACTATATAGTTGCTATAAACTTTCCACTAAACTATATAGAAGAGTACATACATACCTGCTTGCTTGTATATGTAAAAGCAATTGTAAAAAATGAGTACAGGCTGGGCACGGTGGCTCACGCCTTTAATCTCAGCATTTTGGGAGGCCAAGGCGGGTGGTGGGTGGAGAAGTTGTGGTCAGGAGTTCCAGACCAGCCTGGCCAACATGGTGAAACTCTGCCTCTCCTAAAAATACAAAATTAGCTGAGTGTGGCAGCACATGCCTGTAATTCCAGCTACTTGGGAGACTGAGGCAGGAGAATCGCTTGAACCTGGGAAGCAGAGGTTGCAGTGAGCTAAGATCATGCAGTACACTGCACTCCAGTCTGGGCAGCAGAGCGAGACTCCATCTCAAAAATAAATAAAAATAAATAATAAATAAATAAATGAGTACAGTCATACTTGCTTTCACTCTAAAATGAGTCTCAAAAGTTGACTGTAGCCGGGCGCGGTGGCTCAAGCCTGTAATCCCAGCACTTTGGGAGGCTGAGACGGGTGGATCACGAGGTCAGGAGATCGAGACCATCCTGGCTAACACGGTGAAACCCCGTCTCTACTAAAAAATACAAAAAACTAGCCGGGCGACGTGGCGGGCGCCTGTAGTCCCAGCTACTCAGGAGGCTGAGGCAGGAGAATGTCCTCAACCTGAAAGGTGGAGCTTGCAGTGAGCTGAGATCCGGCCACTACACTCCAGCCCGGGCGACAGAGTGAGACTCCGTCTCAAAAAAAAAAAAAAGTTGACTGTATGGCTGGGCACGGTGGCTCAAGCCTGTAATCCCAGCACTTTGGGAGGCCGAGACGGGCGGTTCACGAGGTCAGGAGATCGAGACCATCCTGGCTAACACGGTGAAACCCCGTCTCTACTAAAAAAAAATACAAAAATCTAGCCGGGCGAGGTGGCGGGCGCCTGTAGTCCCAGCTACTGCGGAGGCTGAGGCAGGAGAATGGCGTAAACTCGGGAGGCAGAGCTTGTAGTGAGCTGAGATCCGGCCACTGCACTCCAGCCTGGGCAACAGAGCGAGACTCCGTCTCAAAAAAAAAAAAAAAAAAAGTTGACTGTACATGACAGGGAAGGGGTGAACTTCATCCTCTGCAACCCAGAGTCATGATACTTGGCAGTAACCTTTACTCTCAAACACTATTAAGACATGACATCTAAATCACACACAAAAACAATATAAGATTTTGCAAGTAAGAGGTATAGTAAAACCATACATACCTTTTTAAGGGGAACTGTACCTCTAAACCAATTATAATCAGGAGAGACTTTGATCTCTCCCATGATTAGCTGAAATGGAGGTTAATCCTGAAATAAAAGCATGTGATATTTCATGTCAAGAATTCATGTTTACATCAGAACTAAATGCAGAGTCTGATCTAGCTATACCAACAATACTTTAAAGAAGAAAACCAAGGAAACTGGCTATTTTTCAGTATCTACTCAAACTACAGAAAAACAATTTGGTGAAATACTACAATCACAGAATCAGAAGGGCGCTTTTTTTTTTTTTTTTTTTTTTTTTGAGATAGTCTCACTCTTGTTGCCCAGGCTGGAGTGCAGTGGTGCGATCTCGGCTCACTGCATCCTCCACCTCCTGGGATTCAAGTGATTCTCCTGCCTCAGCCTCCTGAGTATCTGGGATGACAGGTGCCCACCACCACACCCAACTAATTTTTGTATTTTTAGTAGAGATGGGGGTTCACCATGTTGGCCAGGCTGGTCTCGAACTCCTGACCTCAGGTGATCCACCCACCTCAGCCTCCTAAAGTGCTGGGATTACAGGACTGAGCCACTGTGCCCAGCTACCAGAAGAGCTTTTAAAGAAATTATTCCAACACTTTTAGTTCTTCCAGAAAAGGAATCTGGTCTAGAAATTTAATTGACTTACCCGAGATCGCATGGCAATGCTAGGACCAGACGTGAGACAGCCTTTTCTGACACCATACTTCCTGTCTTAGTTCTCAACTCCAATACCATCAGCTATCTTTTGACATTACCTTAAGAATCCCTTTAATAAAGATGCTCCTGTCTGATTATAGGGATAGTCCATGCTAGAGAAAGGAGTGGATGTTCTTTGACTTTTTTAATTTTTGAGACAGAGTCTTGCTCTGTTGTCCAGGCTGCAGTTCAGTGGCACAATCACAGCTCACTGCAGCCTTGACCTCTGAGGCTCAAGTGATTATCCCAACCTCAGCCTCCTGAGTAGCTGAGACAATGGGTGCACACCACCATGACAGGAGAATTTTGTATTTTTTGTAGAGATGGGGGCCTCCCTATGTTGCCCACATTGGTCTCGAATTCCTGGGCTCAAGCAATCCTCCCATCTCACCTCCCAAAGTGCTGGGATTACAGGTGTGAGCCACCACACCCAGCCTAGAGAAAGAAGTTTAAATTAAGCCTGCTTCCTGATAAATTCACAATACACCATAAATCTAACTGTAATTGCACATAACCAGAAATTCACATGTAGTTCCTTTTTTTTTTTGAGACAGCGTCTCACTCTGTTGCCCAGGCTGGAGTGCAGTGGCGCAATCTTGGCTCACTGCAACCTCTGCCCTCCGAGTTCAAGTGATTCTCCTGCCTCGGCCTCCCGAGTGGCTGGGATTAAAGGCTCTTGCCACCGCGCTCGGCTAATTTTTTGTACCTTTAGTAGAGACAGGGTTTCACCATCTTGGCCAGGCTGGTCTTGAGCTCCTGACCTCATGATCCACCCGCCTCAGCTTCCCAAAGTGCTAGGATTATAGGCATGAGCCACCGTGCCCGGCCTACATGTAGTTCTTAATACAAAATACAGACAAATTTGTCACTCATATGGACATGATTAAAAGTTACACAAGGTCCTCTGAAAGATCCATAATGTAAACCTGAAGGCACTATAAGTAGCAACAAAATGAAACATTCGCCTTTAGGAAAAAATGTGTAGTCTTTTGTTGTGAACTTAGTGACTTCTGGTTTTCATAGCTCTGTGATCTTAGATAAGTCTTGATCCTTTTGGAGTTTGTTTTCTCATCTGTGACTATGTTACCACTGTGTCCCCAAAGCTCAGATCAGTGCTTGGCACATAGCAGGCATTATCTGTTGATGAAATTAATAACTACATTCTAAGGAGAATGAACTGGGCCATCCTCCTAACCCTGGCATCTGTGAGCTTTGGTCTAGCTGAACATCCTCAACTAAAAGGCTGCCCCTCTTTGCTCAGGCATCTGTGCTATGTCATAACAGGAAACTGAAATTATAGTTCCCTGTTGCAGATTCTTATTGCCAAGTGAGGAAATTCCACCAGGAAGAATTCAAATATTTGCTTTGTACCACTTCCTCTACCTCAAGAGCAAGCCTTGATCGTAGCACGGCTAACATGAGGTTGAGACTCCAGGACCTAACTCCCGGGCTGACTCTGAACTGTTGTTTTAGAGGGAGTTCTCTGGACTGGCAAGGAACAGGGATTCTAAACTCAATGGAACTCTTCTTTGGTGGCCCTCGAGATCTGCTCCCTCAGGAACACAGAGCCCTCAGTAGACTCAACTATGACCTTGGAGACGTACTAAGCTGAACCCAGAGGAGACAGGAGATGTAGACATTCCAACACTAAACTTGATTTACAACCTTGACATTGTGATAATGGTCTCTCCTCTCAAAGCTAAGATGGTAATTTTAGAGAAGTTTGTTAAAATCATAAGTTGCTTCAAAGTACTAAGAAAATCATCATCCAGTCTTACACTGAAACTTAGTGTGCACAGATAGTTATTCATACTGAAATAAAGAAAATAATTCTTTGCATATCCATTTTATCTTAAATATTAATATGTTAAGGCCAGGCACAGTGGCTCACGCCTGTAATTGCAGCATTTTGGGAGGCTGAGGTGGGTGGATCACGAGGTCAGAAGTTCAAGACCAGCCTGGCCAAGATAGTGAAACCTCGTCTCTACTAAAAATACAAAAATGAGTCTGGTGTGGTGGCACGCGCCTGTAGTCCCAGCTACTTGGGAGGTTGAGGCAGGAGAATCACTTGAACCCAGGAGGCAGAGGTTGCGGTGAGCCAAGATCGTTCCACTGCACTCCAGCCTGGGTGACAAAGCGAGACTCCATCTCAAAAAAACAAAAAAAAATTAATATGTTAAAAAGTTTTGCCAGGCACGGTGGCTCACGCCTGTAATCCCAGCATTTTGGGAGGCTGAGGCAGGTGGATCACCTGAGCCCAGGAGTTCAAGACCAGTCTGACCAACATGGCGAAACCTCTTCTCTACTAAAAATACAAAAAACATTAGCCAGGCATGGCAGTGGCCGCCTATAATCCCAACTACTCGTGAGGCTGAGGCAGGAGAATCGCTTGAACCCAGGAGGCGGAGGTTGCAGTGAGCCAAGATTGCACTCCAGCCTGGATGACAGAGTGAGAGTCCGTCTCAAAAAAAAAAAAAAATCTAAGCCATTTTAAGTATAGGCTTTCTCTAAGCTGATTACAACTTTTAATTGAAAGCAACTAGCACATATACTTAATTCTGGAATATTTTCTACCTGGACAGACTTGAAATACTCCTATATCATCTAAATACTTCTTAATGGAGACATTTCCTAGTATTGCATTATTAGAAACAATCTACTCTAAAGGAGGGAAAATAAAAAACATGTTTAGCAAACAACATCTACTTAACAGATTTATAAAACACCTTAGCTAACTAAAGCCAGAAAGTGTGCTTCTAGAGTCACAAAACGGGATAAAATAAAACATTCATAGCTTTGGAATCAGTTGTAATGCACAAACCAAACCACCATACAAATACACATACACAGGCACACATATTCACGCGGTCATCCTCTTCTTTCCCATAGCAGTAAATAGAAAGATGTTCCTTACCACCAGTCTTCAGAATAATTCACAACCACTTCACTACGCCAACGTGTTAAAAGTAATCTTACAAGATGGAGAGATGCCACTTCGCTGTGACTAAATTTTTGTAGAGACAAGTAATTTTAACACTTGTGCTAGTTTGGCAGTACACGAAAGGTAAAATGGATACCAAATGTTGCATCTGACCAACTGACGTCTAAGGAAAAAAAGATCACTGCTGCAAAGGGAAAGCAGCTGTGAGTGGTATGAATAGGAAAGTTTGTTCTCCTAGCTCTCTTTCATCCACCAAGGGGGTATACTTTTCCAAGTCATAACAGGAATATTCTGTATATGGCAAAGGTTAACTGAGATTGTGACTAAACTGGTCAGTACTGAATAAGAAAGAATGTGGACCATGAGCTCAAAACTGATTTGATCTCTCATGATTTTGTTCCTCACAAAAACGAAAGCACCTGTTCATGCCGGTGGGAAAAGGGCCACAATATTAGCGTCAATCTTGCCTAAGGAAACCCCTCTTCAGGGTGTGCTGTGGACTCCCTGTCTTCTCTGGCCCTTGTGCTGCTGGACAATAAAAACTGCCAGTTGTGGCTGGATGCGGTGGCTCACACCTATAATCCCAGCACTTTGGGAGGCGGGGGGGGGGGTGGTGGATCACCTGAGGTCAGGAGTTCGAGACCAGCCTGGCCAACATGGTGCACCCCCATCTCTACTAAAAACACAAAATTAGCAGGGCTTGGTGGCGCATCCCTGTAATCCCAGCTAAGCAGGAAGCTGAGGCAGAAGAATCACTCGAACCCGGGAGGCAGAGGTTGCGATGAGCCGAGATCGCATCATTGCACTCCAGCCTGGGCAACAAGAGCGAACCTCCATCTCAAAAAAACAAACAAAACAACAACAACAACAACAAAAACAAATTAGCTGGGCGTGGTGATGGGCGCCTGTAATCCCAGCTACTTAGGAGGCTAAGGCAGGAGAGCTTGAACCTGCGTGGCGGAGGTTGCAGTGAGCTGAGATTGCACCACTGCACTCCAGCCTGAGTGACAGAGTGAGACTCTGTCTCAAAAAACAAACAAACAAACAAAAAAAAAAACCTGCCAGTTGTGACTATGCCCCTATCGCTCAGGGCTTCAACAGAACCTGCCACTTTATTTTTTTTATTTTTTAATTTTTTTGGAGACGGAGTCTTGCTCTGTCACCCAGGCTGGAGTGCAGTGGCCGGATCTCAGCTCACTGCAAGCTCCGCCTCCCGGGTTTACGCCATTCTCCTGCCTCAGCCTCCCGAGTAGCTAGGACTACAGGCGCCAGCCACCTCGCCCGGCTAGTTTTTTGTATTTTTTAGTAGAGACAGGGTTTCACCATGTTAGCCAGGATGGTCTCGATCTCCTGACCTCGTGATCCGCCCATCTCGGCCTCCCAAAGTGCTGGGATTACAGGCTTGAGCCACCGCGCCCGGCCACCTGCCACTTTAAAGTCAACAAAATCACCTTTATCAATGTTTAAGTCACATAACCAGCATAACTAGTCAGAGGTTTCTGCTACTTTATTTCAATCTATAGTTGACATGCATTATGGACAATCCGTGATTATAAATATTAGCCATGACAAAATATTGGAAGCTGAGAGTCTCTGGGCGATGCAACTGGCTTTTTAATGCACCTCTCCATCCCTCACCACAGAAGTACACAGCTATCCTTTTCTTAGATCTCTTCAGGGGAGAGCTATCCCTCTTTTCTTCATTGCATTATCTCTAAACCTTACAGGAGGAAAAGCTGCCTACCTGGTATCTGTGACATCTCTTCTCACGCTCTTGGTATAAAAGCTTTTGGAATTTGGACACAGCTTATTAAGTTACTCCTCAGTGGCTGGGCGCGGTGGCTCACGCCTGTAATCCCAGCACTTTGGGAGGTCGAGGCGGGCGGATCACGAGGTCAGGAGATCGAGACCATCCTGGCTAACACGGTGACATCCCCTCTCTACCGAAAATACAAAAAATTAGCCGGGCGTGGTGACGGGCGCCTGTAGTCCCAGTTACTCGGGAGGCTGAGGCAGGAGAATGGCGTGAACCCGGGAGACTGAGCTTGCAGTGAGCCGGGATCGGGCCACCGCACTCCAGCCTGGGTGACAGAGCGAGACTCCGTCTCAAAAAAAAAAAATTAAAAAAAAAAGTTATTCCTCAATTTGTTGAATCTTTGTGCCAAAAGGAGCTGAACCAGTGTAGGTGGAGACAAAGGAAGCAGCATAAATGTCTAACTTATAACTCCCCAGGAAAACGAGAAGAGGAAAAATAAGACACTCCGGTCCCGCTCTGTTCCTCATCCCCCGTTCACAAACCTCACGCCTGGCCCACACCCAGCAACAACAAAGACATCTGTCACTTTCAGGCCGAGGTGCTGTCTCCAAAATTACTGACCTCTGCTCAGAGTTCTTAAAAGTTTGTTGAGAAAAAAAAAATGTTCCTGGGCTGCAGTCGTGTAGCCAGAGGATGGGTTTACAGGAGGATGCCCCGGTTAAGCCCTCTGCCGCCCCCACCTCCCGCTGGAGACACACACAGCTCCCCGCCAGTCCCACTGGTGACAGCCACACAAAGACAGGGTCACAAGCACACCGACCACCCCACAGCCCACACTCGGCCCCAGACACACACTCACAAGGGCACGTGATCACGTGAGTGGTCACATGGACCGGCCCACTCAGAACATACTCACAAAGTCATACCAACCAAAGCAGCCACGCGCCATACACACACCTACAACCCCGCATACCGCACACCCAGCCGCTTCCCAGGTCTTCGCCCACCCTCACCTGCCGTGGCCGCCCCCACGTCCCTTCCCCTCCTTCCAGAGGCCGCTCTTCGCTCCAGTACGAGCGCGGGCCGTGGAGGCGGCTGGGCTCCGGTCGGGGCGAGCGATCAAGCGCTCGGGACCCGCGGGCGCAGCAGGCCGTGCCGAGAGAGAAGGAGGCCGGCCTCTGAGGGGCGGGGCGCGTGGCCGAGCGAGCTCGGGCCGGCGCGCTCCCCACTCCCGAACCGCCGCTCAGCAGGCGCGAGACTCCCGCTTCCGGGTTCTGAGGGGGCGGGGCCACGTCGCGAGGAAGGGGCGGTGCTGCGTGGCTCCGGCGGTCGCCACGGCGATGGGAGCGGGGGGCGGCTCCGTGGGATCGTCGGCGGCGGCGGGCGTTGGGAGAGGGCTGAATTACCTGTGGGTCAGCCCTAGTTCTCCTGTCTGACCTGCGTACCCAGGAGGAGGGGGCACCTGGCCCCTTGGGACCCGTTTCTGCTTTCAGTTCGCGTTTCCTCTGTCGTATACAGCTTTGGAGGGACACCTTTGGGTTCCAGGCTTTGGTGAACAGAACTTTGTATACTCTTTTCTTAGGAACATTTTTTTTCCTTTGGCACAACCGTAGACGCTCTCCGTTAGTCTTCCACTCAAAGCCTTTTGATGTTCTGGGGATTTCTGGAAACGTACGCCCACCCATCTTCCTCTTCCTGCATCACTTTTCCCTTAAAATCAGAGAGAATATTAATACACTTATAATCATTGTTCTTAAGGTGTTGCAAACGTCAACGTCTTAAGGTGTTGCAGACGTCACGACTCTTTTTTTTTTAGTAAAATATTTCTGAAATTATAAGGTGAATAACATGTAAATCTCCTTGTTTTGAATTTTTTTTAGGGATCCTGCAATAAGGTCCTGTTGAAAGTGCTTCTCTCTAATATGTTTTAGGGAAGCTTGTACCCTGTTTTAGGGCCTGTAGACTTTGCCCTTACCGAGGCAACTGTTTATGGGATTAAGGTCAGGGAAGATTCCAACTAAATTGCATCCTACTTAATTATCACTTTTGTCCCCTGGCTCAGGAACCTTGGGTTCCACTCTAGAACTTTGACAAATCCCAGAAGCATTTCCCAAGAGCACGGTGACATACTTAACCTTTTTCTTTCTTTCTTTCTTTCTTTCTTTCTTTCTTTCTTTCTTTCTTTCTTTCTTTCTTTCTTTCTTTCTTCTTTCTTTCTTTCTTTCTCTTTCTTTCTTTCTTTCTTTCTTTCTTTCTTTCTTTCTTTTTTCTTTCTTTCTTTCTTTCTTCTTTCTTTCTTTTTCTCTAAATCACTTCTTTCGGAGTTGCAAGTCAGTCGCAGGAAGTCGCACACCTTTTATTGTAAGCACCATATAGATGTATAGAGCATGTTTCCATGGAGTATTTTAACTTGGGGGCCTTTTCTCCAATATTTGGAATCGTTCCATGGGTGGAATAACTTGCAAACTACTGGTTGTCTGTGAAACTGGTTATGGATATTCATTACATTAGTTGTCTGTTTTCCCAGGTGGTCTCGAAGCTTCAATCTAGAGCAAAGGGAATAGAGTGATTCAACCAGTGAGTTAGCACATGAATAGCGCATAAATAATAGGTACTGAATGTATATTGATTGTAATCCCAGCACTTTGGGAAGCCAAGGTAGATGGATCGTTTGAGCCCAGGAGTTCAAGACCAGCCTGAGCAACATGGGAGACCCTGTCTCTACAAAAAAATACAAAAATTAGCCGGGCATGGTGGAGCACGTCTATAGTCCCAGCTACTCAGGAGGCTGAGATGGGAGAATCTGTTAAGCTCAGAGGTCGAAGCCACTGCACCACACCCTAGGTGACAAAGCAAGAGACCTCGTCTTCCCCACCAAAAAAGTATATTGAATGAATACATGAGTGGAATAAATAAATGTATCCACATTTCCTCATTTATTCCTAAAACTGTATTCCTTAGACCTCACATCCCTAGCCCTCACTTAGTAACAGCTTTAATGAGACCTAATCTGTGGATATGCCCGTATGTTAAAAGTCATTGTTCTGTTAGTGTGGTAGTAAACTTTAACTTGACAATTGATAATAAAAAAAAAAACCACTATGCAGAAACGTTTTGTTACATATCAACTTTTATTACAATGTAGACCAATCCAAAAACAATAAATGTTTAATTGTTTCAGAAAGGGAACCCATGGTCATGTTTGTGTCCTCAGTTGTTCCATAACACATGGCAAGCACATTGTCCATTTCCTAATCCCAACAAAGAACATTTAATATCTGTGAATTCCAGTCGAATTGCAATGCACAAATGCAGGCAGCAAACTTTTGATTCAGGCAGGTCCCAGTGCAGGCTGACCTGGTGGACATGGCTGTAAGGATTTGCAGCTGTTGTGGCTGGGGTCTGCCAAATGGTTCCCACAGCACGATTCATCTGTGAGAATCTCACAGAAAAACTGGAACGTTCACAAAATATGCTGTGAACACCAAGCAAAGTAAACAGATGGCCAGCTGGCTCTCATAATTGCCCAAACCCAAGCTCTGTACCTCTTAATTTATCTTTTCACAGGATAATATTTGTTTCAAAACACACAAAATAATCCCAGATCCAGAAATATCTCTGTGCATGTGTATACATAAGTGAATGCACTTTTTTTCTTTTCCTTTTTTTTTTTTTTTTTTTGAGACAGAGTCTTGCTCTATCTCCAGGCTGGAATGCAGTGGCACATCTCGGCTCACTGCAACCTCCGCCTCCCAGATTCAAGCAATTCTCCTCCCTCAGCCTCCTGAGTAGCTGGGTCTACAGGTGCCCGCCACCACACCCAGCTAATTTTTGTATTTTTAGTAGAGACAGGGTTTCACCATGTTGGCCAGGATGGTCTCGATCTCTTGACCTCGTGATCCGCTCGCCTCAGCCTTCCAAAGTGCTGGGATTACAGGCGTGAGCCACTGCGCCCGGCCGTGAATGCACTTTTTTAAATGTTTGGAGAGATATGTACCAAGCAGCAGAGTGATTACCTCTGAGGAAGGAACTGGGGATGGAGGGAGTGGTGAAGAACTTTGACTTTGGATTTAATAGTTGAGTTTATATTAAAATGTATTCATATATTATCTGTTTGATCAAAATAATTAAAAGCAGCCAGGCTCAGTGGCTCACACCTGTAATCCCAGCAATGAGGGAGGCCCGGGCAGGTGGATCTCCTGAGGTCAGGAGTTCAAGACCAGCCTGGCCAACATGGCAAAACCCTCGTCTCTACTAAAAATATAAAAATTAGCCGGGTGTGGTGGTGGTGGTGCACACCTGTAATCCCAGCTACTCAGGAGGCTGAGGCAGGAGAATCACTTGAACCCACCTGGGCAGCGGCGGTTGCAGTAAACTGAGATCATGCCACTGCACTCCAGGCTGAATGACAGAGTAAGACTCTGTCTCAAATAATAATAATAATAAAAAGCAACTATATTTCTGTAATTCCTCTGCTATAAATCCTTCAATAACTCCCCACTGCCTTCAAGCTAAAGTTCAAGGTATGCAGAGTAGAGCAGGTCTGGCTCTTGACTCAGCTCTCTGTGGGGCCAATGTGCCCTAGTCGTACCAACTGCTTGAAGGGCCCCAGACACCTCCTGATGTCTCAGGAGGCCTCTAGACTTTTGTATATGCGCTTCCTTCCACTTAGAATGTCTCCCTCCACTGCACCCATTAGAGTGAAAACTTTTATTTTACCCCCAGGAACCATGGATGTGTAAAAAAGTGAAAGAGAAACAAAACACTTGGTTTTTCAGACTAATACTAATTCTTGGAATACCATCCCTTTAAAGCTTTACAGGGTACAGTCGACTGCAGTGTTATATACCAAATTATGCTGAGACCCAAGATTGAAAATGAATGCTATTTCCTCATTGCCAGACCAAGTCTATGTAAAATGTATACTGCACTGGATTGGAGGAATCAGACACGAAGTGGGTATTCAGGAACTGGCTTGGAAAAATGCTGATGTAGCTATATTAGAGGTTACTACCTAAAGGCATTATCAAACAGAAGTATATATAGTTATTTGTAATTAATAATGTATTAGTTGTCATCTGGGAGTTCAGAAACCTGAGTTTTATCCTTGAGCAAAACATTTCCTCTGCTAGGTCTGGTTTCCTTCTCTGTAAAATGAGGCCAAGGTTAAACTAAATTATCTGTAAGGTCTTTCCAATTCTAAGATTTTAGATTTTATAAATTTCTAAGAGATATGTTAAAGAATCTTTACAGCCGGGCGCAATGGCTCATGCCTGTAATCCCAGCACTTTGGGAGGTTGAGGCGGGTGGATCACCTGAGGTCGGGAGTTCAAGACCAGCCTGAGCAACATGGAGAAACCCCGTCTCTACTAAAAATACAAAATTAGCCAGGGTGGTGGCACATGCCTGTAATCCCAGCTACTCGGGAGGCTGAAGCAGGAGTATTGCTTGAACCTGGGAGGTTGCGGTGAGCCAAGATCGCACCATTGCACTCCAGCCTGGGCAAAAAGAGTGAAACTCCGTCTCAAAAAAAAAAAAAGAATCTTTACAGCAGCCTTTCCTCAAAGCTGCCCTTCTCTGATAATATTCCTCCTCCTTCTTGCTTCCAAACTAAAAAATAAACAAAAACGAAAAACAAAAACAAAAAGAGAAACAAAACAGCCTGCACACAAAAATGCTTATTTAATGGAAACAGTATTTTAATTTCTCAGAAAAGTTAATGTTTGTCCATTAACTTTTTAGAATAAAAGTTTCTAAGCAAAGGTACCACATTTTTTGTATTATCTGCCAACCTAGCATCTCAATGTTTCAACAATGTAAATAATTAATGTAAATAACAATGGATAATCTACCTTCTGGAAGAAGAGCAGCAATAAAAATTAGTGGAAAGCGAGAGCTGCACTTTTTTACTACAAAAAATAGCTTCTATCTGTAGGGTCTTAGAAAAGTTTATGAATCTTAGAGGTAAAAAAAGACAGTGATTAGCTGGACAGGGTGGTGCATACTTGTAGTCCCAGCTATTTGGGAGGTTGAGGCAGGAGGATACTTGAGCCCAGGAATTTGAGGCTATGTGCATGATGATTGTGCCTATGAATAGCTTCTGCACTCCAGCCTGGACGACGTAGTAAGATCCTGTCTCTCTTAAAAAAAAAAAAAAAGGCCGGGCGCGGTGGCTCAAGCCTGTAATCCCAGCACTTTGGGAGGCTGAGACGGGCGGATCACGAGGTCAGGAGATCGAGACCATCCTGGCTAACACGGTGAAACCCCGTCTCTACTAAAAATACAAAAAACTAGCCGGGCGAGGTGGCGGCGCCTGTAGTCCCAGCTACTTGGGAGGCTGAGGCAGGAGAATGGCGTGAACCCGGGAGGCGGAGCTTGCAGTGAGCTGAGATCTGGCCACTGCACTCCAGCCTGGGTGACAGAGTGAGACTCCGTCTCAAAAAAAAAAAAAAAAAAAAAACTGATGAAATAGTAACTAAAATAAAATATTTTTGAAATTGTTTAGCATAGTACATGCATATAATGGGCATTAAACTGGCATGTGTTCCCATTTCTTTGTTTCTGAGCACCAAAGCCAAACACATTAAATTCCCTAATCAAGGATAAAAATATTTGCAAATGGACGCATGGTGGTAGTAGATTGGTTAGGCACACCGACTGGAATCTAGGTTACCAGGGCATACATTCCATGGTTAGGCACACCGACTGGAATCTAGGTTACCAGGGCATACATTCCAGCTCCACCACTGACTAACCATTTAAAATTCTGGAAAAATGAGGATCAATAACAGTACCTGCTTCACTGGGTTATTGTAGAGATAAAATGGGACAGTCCAGGTCAAGTCCTTACACACATGGCTAGCCTTCAAAAAATGTTAGCTAATAATAGTGATATTGAGAACCTACTGTGTTTCTTCAGACACTGTGCTAGATGACTTATTTCTTTTTTTCTTTTCCTGTTTTTTTTTTTTTTTTTTTTGAGATGGAGTCTCACTCTGTCATCCAAGGTGGAGTGCAGTGGCTTGATCTTGGCTCACTGCAACCTCTGCCTTCCAGCTTCAAGCCATTCTCCTGCCTCAGCCTCCTGAGTGGCTGGGATTACAGGCATGCACCATCATGCCCAGCTAATTTTTGTATTTTTAGTAGAGATAGGGTCTTGCCATGTTGGCCAGCCTAGTCTCGAACTCCTGACCTCAAGTGATCCTCCCGCCTAGACCTCCCAAAGTGCTGGGATTATAGGTGTGAGCCACCACGGCTGGTCAAGTATATTATTTCTATTCTTCATGACAATACTTGCAAAGTAGGTACAATTTTAATTTCATGGATAGGGCAATACATGGAGAGGCTCAGTAACCAGCCTAGCTTTACAATCAGTGACAGGGCTAGGCTCATGCTAGCTTTGTTGACTCTAAGACTCTGCCCCTCAAAGTCATATATTTTCACCTTGAAATTGTTTGATAAATATAAGGAAAAATAGTGAAAATAGGTTGAACTGACTTAAATACAAAGTATAAAGCAACAAACATCCTTTTGGTAGCTATTCTCGAGAACTCAGTTTTACGCTCAGAAATGTTTCTTTTGTCCTCCAGACCAAATGAAGAGTCAAATCCTTCTTTAAAACAAAATCAGCCGGGCGCGGTGGCTCAAGCCTGTAATCCCAGCACTTTGGGAGGCCGAGATGGGCGGATCACAAGGTCGGGAGATCGAGACCATCCTGGCTAACACGGTGAAACCCCGTTTCTACTAAAAAAATACAAAAAACTAGCCGGGCGAGGTAGCGGGCGCCTGTAGTCCCAGCTACTCGGGAGGCTGAGGCAGGAGAATGGCGGGAACCCGGGAGGCGGAGCTTGCAGTGAGCTGAGATCCGGCCACTGCACTCCAGCCCGGGCGACAGAGCGAGACTCCGTCTCAAAAAAAAAAAATAAATAAATAAATAAATAAATAAAACAAAATCTCCTGTAGCCTTCGGGTTCTAATCCTAGTATTATCACTACCTAGCTGTTGCTAGGCCCCTGTTTCATCATCTCTAAAAAGAAATTTTGAATTATATAGGTCCTTCCCCTACTTGAAAATTCTTTTGCTCCTATTGGTCTAAAGACATTTCCAATAGTATAAAAGTTCCTGTAAAAACTGCAAATAGAGCTACCATATGATTCAGCAATCCCACTACTGGGCAGTCATCCAAAGAAAGGGAAATCAATATATCGAAGAGACATCTGCATGCTCATGTTTATTGCAGCAGTAGCCTCAATAGCCAGGATATAGAATCAAACTAAGTGTCTAACAACTGATGGATAGATAAAGAAAATGAGGTATATATACACAATGGAATACTAGTCAACCATAAAAAGAATGAAATCCTGCCATTCAAGGCAACATGAATGGAACTGGAGGACATATTTCTCAGGGTCCTCCAGAGAAACAGAACCATCAAGATGTATATGTAGAGAGAAAGATGTATTACAAGGAATTGGCTCACGTGATTATGGAGGCTAAATCCCCAAATCTGCAGTTGGTGAGCTGGAGAAATAAGTGAAATAAACCAGGAACAGAAAGTTAAACACTGTATGTTCTCATTCATATATGGAAGCTTAAATGAAGCTGATCTCATAGAAGTAAAAAGCAGTGATAGAGGTTATCAGAGGCCTGAAAGGGGAGGGGAAAGGAAGGGTTAGAGAGAGATTTATTAAAGGACACAAAAACTACAACTAGATAAGAGGAACAAGTTCTAGTGTTGTATAGCACTGTAGGATGACCATAGTTAACAACAATGTGTATTTTCAACTAGCTACAAGAGAGGATATTGAATGTTTCCTGCACAAGAAATGACAAATGTTTGAGATGACTGATATCTAATTACATTGATCTGATCCTCTCACATTATTAAATATATCAAAGCATCACAATGTACTCCATAAATACATACAATTATTATGTGTCAATAAGAAATCAAAATAAGTAAAGGCATCTTCTTCTACAAGCTGTTGCTACCATTCAGAGAAGAAAATGTTGTAGGCCCAAAGAAGGGATTATAGTAGCATTTGACTGTAGTGATGTATCAGTCAGCGTTCTCCAGGGAAACAGAACCATCGGGGTGTATACATATATAGAGAGAGATTTATTATATGGAATTGGCTCGTGATTATGGAGTTTAAATCCCAAAATCTATAGTTGGCAAGCTGGAGACCCAGGAGAGCTGATGGTATAGTTCCAGCGAAAAAGCCAGCAGGCTGGAGACCTGTGAAGAACTGATTTTCAGTTCAAATCTAAAGGCAGGGTAAAAACCAATATCCCAGCTCAAAGACAGTCAAGCTGGAGGAGTTCCCTCTTATTCAGCCTTTTTATTCTATTCAGGCCTTCAACTGACCGGATGAGGCTCATCCACATTAGGGGGGCCATCAGCTTTACTGAATCCATTGATTCAAATGTGTGGGGTTTTTTGTTTTGGTTTGTTTTTGAGAGAGAGTCTCACTCTGTCATTCAGGCTGGAATGCAGTGGCACAATCTCACTGCACCGCAGCCTCGACCTCCTGGGCTCAAGCAATCCTCCTACCTCAGCCTCCTAAGTAGCTGGGACCACAGGCATGCGTCACCATGCTTAGCTAACTTTTGTATTTTTTGTAGACAGGGTTTTGCCATGTTGCTCAGGCTGGTCTTGAACTCTTAGACTCAAGTGAGCTGCCTGACTCAGCCTCCCAAAGTGCTGGGATTATAGGCATGAGCCACCATGCCCGACGTGATTCAAATGTTCATCTCATCCAGAAGCAGCTTCACAAACACACCCAGAATAATGTTTGACTAAATGTCTGGGCACCTGATGGCCCAGTCATTGACATAATATTAACCACAGATGACAACAATAGCTGCCATTTATTGAGGGTCTCCTATATGCCAGGCACTTCCCAGATGTATTTCTATTCTGCAAGGCAGGTATTACACATGTTTTTAAACTGAGAAATCAGTTTTAAAACTTTCAGCAACTTGTCCTGAGTCACTCAACTAGTAACTAGCAAGAAAATTTGGTTTTGAGTCTGATGCAAAGCATATGTTTTTCAGCAATGACAAGAACCAAAATAGAAGCATCTTGCATAAGGAGGCAATGTATTTGCAAATACATCCTTTTAACTAAAGCATAAAGTAGACTGTGTTCTACCTTCCTGGGAGGACTCTGGACTCTGGGCCAACACGTAGCTCAGATTAACATGCATCTCTTATGCTAGTTAAAACTATTACTGCTCTAGCAGAAAAATTATTTGATGAGTGTGGTAAAATGCAGAGTCCCAGATGCAGAGATTCTGACTCAATGTCTGTATCAGAGGCCAGGAACCTACTCCAGGTGATTCTGGTTCAGATGAGAAACGCTACTTAGTCACACTGAATTGTTGTTTCTACAGGGGCCTGAACAAAGAGCAAGTCATATGGCTTCCTGATGCCTGTCTGGGATGTGCATCATTTACTTTCTTGAAGAAATGGGCTGCCAACTTGAAGACGGCATTTCCATACCTGGTGTTTATCCTCTAGTTCCAGGATGAGCTTGAGGCTCCCTGGATGGGGAACTGCACACTGTAGGATGGGCCTTGCACTCTTACCTTAAGATTTCAGATGCGCCAGGCGCGGTGGCTCAAGCCTGTAATCCCAGCACTTTGGGAGGCCGAGACGGGCGGATCACGAGGTCAGGAGATCGAGACCATCCTGGCTAACACGGTGAAACCCCGTCTCTACTAAAAATACAAAAAACTAGCCGGGCGAGGTGGCGGGCGCCTGTAGTCCCAGCTACTCCGGAGGCTGAGGCAGGAGAATGGCCTAAACCCGGGAGGCGGAGCTTGCAGTGAGCTGAGATCCGGCCACTGCACTCCAGCCCGGGCGACAGAGCGAGACTCCGTCTCAAAAAAAAAAAAAAAAAAAAAGATTTCAGATGCATGAAAGGTATTTCATACAGTCCTAGGTATACCAACTGTGCCAGTCATGATGACCAATTTCACAGCCCCTTATGCTGCTTTTTCTGCAGAGTGGAATCAATGGATTGGGGTAGGCCTCGACTCACAGTCTGGCTAAGGACTAGTTGTGGTCTGACACAAAAGGTTCTATCTGGCAAGGGCAATGGTAATTGGTTAGAGAGTCAGACAGGCTCCACCCAGAATGTGGGGTGGCAGAGCTGAGGCCATTAACCAGTAGGTAGTAAGAGATCAAAACTGCTAAGTAGACATATGTCATCAGATAAACTATGGGGAACGGGGGGCAGGGAGTGACAGTAACCTAAGGAAACCTCCGAGTTTCTTTCTCTCTCTGTCTCTCTCTTCTCTCTCTCTCTCTCTTCTTTTCTTTTCTTTTTTTGAGACAGACTTTTGCTTTTGTTGCCCAGGCTGGGATTACAGGCATGCACCACCACGCCCGGCTAATTTTTTATTTTTAGTAGAGACGGGGTTTCTCCATGTTGGTCAGGCTCGTCTCGAACTCCCGACCTCAGGTGATCTGCCCACCTCGGCCTCCTAAAGTGCTGGGATTACAGGTGTGAGCCACCGTGCCTGGCCTAAAATCCCCATTTCTTAAAAGAGTTTCAAGTCTGTTATTTGCAACCAAGAGCCTAACTTCACACATACAGATTATTGGTTTCATCAAATGTGAGGGTTTAAGGGATCTCCCTTGCGATTCTGTCAACTATTCAAGATTCCCCTTGTCGAAGTCGTTACCCTGTTTGAGGGGATGGAAGGGGCAGAATATTCCTTAGGTGTTGCAAGAGGAATCCAACCTTTCCTGGGTCACAACTCTGACGGGAAGCTGTGCCCTCAGTCAGGTTTCCCCAGTACTGGTGGCAGTGTCTGAGTGGGCACTTCCTTAGATCCCCTGCAGAAATCATACTCACGAGCTCCTGGAGGACACTGATTTCCGTTCTCTTCCAGTTCCCTAACATGAGCAGAGTGCCTGGAGGAGATTAAGTGTTCAATACATACAATTGGTAAAACAAGGCACTTTCAGAGTCTCTTGTTGATTCTCAAAACTATTTTGGTAGTGTTTTGTTTTCATCATCAGCCTAATTTCACACTTGAAGAAATACAGTTCAGTGATACTGACTTGTCAGAAGTCAAAGAGCTCATCAGTGGTGGATCCAAAACTCTCCATAAGGATTTAACAGCCAATAACTCAAATTCCCTCACCCACAAAAATCTTTTCAATCATCTCCCCTTCATCCCAACCACTGATGTAATTCAGATCTTCACATTCCTTTTCTCTTTTATCCTCAACTTTTAAGTTCAGGGTACGTGTGTAGGATGCGCAGGTTTGTTACACAGGTAACTGTGTGCCATGGTGGTTTGCTGCACAGATCATCCCATTACCTAGGTATTAAGCCCAGCATCCCTTATTATTTCTGATGCTCTCCCTCCCCCCTAACCCCATCCCCACCCCCGAGACCCCTGTGTTGTTCCCCCACCATGTGTCCATCTGTTCTCATTGTTCAGCACCCACTTATAAGTAAGAACATGCAGTGTTTGATTTTCTGTTCCTGGATTAGTTTGCTGAAGATAATGGCTTCCAGCTCCATCCATGTCCCTGAAGATCACATTTCTAACCTTCCAACAGATCTTCCTGCCCAGGTTTTACCCCCAACCTATCTTTCACACTACCACCAAAGTTAAATGTCCAAAATCTAACTCTGATCACACCACTCTCCAACAGTCTACTGCATATGAGACAAAGGCCCTAACTCTCAAAGCCCTCCATGATCAGGCCTCGGCTTGCTTTTCGTCTCATTTCTATCACCAGATTCCACCCTTATCAATTGTTTTCATCCAAACGCTGGGCTTTCCCCTGGTATTTAACATGCCATTTGTTTCTCTTCCATAATCCATTGTTAGCTTTTTGCCAGTCAGCTCTATACCTAGCTCATACATACAAGGGAATGTATGACAAATTTATGGTTTAAAGAATAATAAAAGAACAATCATGCTCCCAGCTAAACATTACCAAAACCCCCTATAGTGTTCTTTTAAGTCTCTGTGCCTCTGCATATGCTAGAATGTCCTTCCAGGCCTTAGTCTACATAGTAAACTCATCCTTTGGAAGCTGATTCCATTGACTTCTTCTGGGAAGCCTCCATGGACACCCCTGAGGGACACAATGCTTCTATTATGCCTCTGCTATGGCATTGATAACTATTATATTTGCTTACACATTTGTCTCCCTGGCACGTTGAAGATGTCAAATATTTGATCTCTGAACTTTGAACATTTGGTAACCAATTTGAAGTTCTAGTGACACAGTAAATGCTCAATAAATCAAATGACCACACAATCCAGTTTGCCTGGGAGAGTCCTGGTTTATGTCTGTTGCCCTGCAGTAATTATTGTAAGTGCTTCTTTCACTCATTAAAGCATCCTAACTTAGATGACCAAATCACCCTATCAATAAATATTGTTGAATTAACAAATGACTTAATGAATAGAGAAAGACTTTCACTGTCAGAATCTAGGAAGGAAAAGTCAATGTGTGGATTCTGCGGTCACTGTACCTCCTTCTCCAGAAGTGCTTGACTCTCCTGGAGATAGAGGAGATGAGTTTGCACACACCAGATGCTCAATAACCTTTATTGCACAAGTTAGGCTGAAAAATGTTAGCACGTTCCTACTTCAAGAAAACCTCGGCCGGGTATAGTGGCTCATGCTTGTAATCCCAGCACTCTGAGAGGCCAAGGCAGGAGGACTGCTTGGGCCCAGGAGTTCAAGACCAGCCTAGGCAACATAGTGAGACCCCTATCTCTGCAAAAAAAAATGTTTTTAAACTAAAAAAGAAAATTAGCCAGCCATGCTGGCCCCACTTTGGGAGGCTGAGGTTGGAGGATCACTTAAGCCCAGGACGTTGAGGATGCAGTAAGCAATGTTTCATGCCACTGGACTCCAGCCTGTGTGGGAGAGCAAAACCCCATCTCTAAAAAGATAAATAAAAATTAAAATCTGGATGCAAAATGTTAATTTATAGTACAGATCAGTGTGGCAGAGATCATTAAATATTACCTACGTTTACTACTTAGTTAAACCTAGCTGGTAGTGAAATGTAAAGAGCTGGCTTTACTGCTTATTGAAATAAAAAATGCAGATTCAATACTCCTAAAATGTCAGTGGGACACGATTTAAAAAAAATTAAACAGATGCACTATTTTTTTTTTTTTTTTTTTTGAGACGAAGTCTCACTCTGTCGCCCAGGCTGGAGTGCAGTGGCCAGATCTCGGCTCACTGCAAGCTCCGCCTCCCAGGTTTACGCCATTCTCCTGCCTCAGCCTCCCGAGTAGCTGGGACTACAGGCGCCTGCCACCTCGCCCGGCTAGTTTTTTTGTATTTTTTAGTAGAGACGGGGTTTCACCATGTTAGCCAGGATGGTCTCGATCTCCTGACCTCGCAGATGCACTATTTTTAAAAAAACCTCTTCTCAGCCAGGCATGGTAGCTTACACCTGTAATCCCAGCACTTTGGGAGGCCAAGGCAGGCGGATCACAAGGTCAGGAGATCAAGAACATCCTGGCTAATGCAGTGAAACCCTGTCTCTACTAAAAATACAAAAAAAAAAAAAAAAAAAAAAAATTAGCCAGGCATGGCGGCGGGCGCCTGTAGTCCCAGCTACTCGGGAGGCTGAGGCAGGAGAATGGCGTGAACCTGGGAGGTGGAGCTTGCAGCGAGCCGAGATCGCGCCACTGCACTCCAGCCTGGGTGACAGAACAAGAATCCATCTAAAAACAAAAAACCTCTTCTCAGTATGTATGTATGTGCATACACACACCAGTTAGGGTTGCCCTTGTTCTTAGGGGAAGATAAATACAAGTTTTATTTAAACTTTTTTTGTAATTCAAGTAGAAAAAGCTATTTTTTAACTACTGTTACATAAAAAGTGGAAAGTGAGGCAATCCATCTTTTTGACAATAATCTTCTCTTCTTCTAACAGTGCCATCTTCTTTGAAAAGTCCAGATAATTCCAGGCCGGGCGCAGTGGCTCATGCTTGTAATCCTAGCACTTGGGGAGGCTACGGTGGGCAGATCACAAGGTCAGGAGTTTGAGACCAGTCTGACCAACAAGGTGAAACCCCCATCTCTACTAAAAATACAAAAATTAGCTGGATGTGGTGGCGTGTGCCTGTAATCCCAGCTACTTAGGAGGCTGAGGCAACAGAATTGCTTGAACCTGGGAGGCGGAGGTTGCAGTGAGCTGAGATCATGCTACTGCATTCCAGCCTGGGCAACAGAGTGAGACTCTGTCTCCAAAAAAAAAAAAAAAAAAAAAAAGAAAGTTCAGATAATTCCTTGTAAATAAGGTTTTTAATAAATTACAAATACGTAACAGATTTTTAGCCATCTTCTTCCTAACTACTTAATGCATTGTTACATAGCAACAGTTTTTTTCTGCTTCTTCTTTGTTGGAAGTCTGAGAGTCTGAAATCTGCACTGGCTTGGTTGAGCTTGGGAATTTTTGTGGTACCAGGGGTACAAATATCCATTGTAGAAGTCAGTAGCCGTTAATGCTTTCTTGAGCATCACTGATCGAACACCAATCCAACTATCCTAAAGGGCAAAATACAAATAGTGAATAGGCAGGGGTGGCAAAACTAAAAAGCCAAGTAAATATCAGTTTATACAATTTTTATCATGGAAACAAACAAACCAACAAACCTTTACTAAATGCCCAGCTGCAAATAGCACTATACTAAGTAACATGTAGAATTCCTTGACTCTTATTAGATTGGTGCAAAAGTCATTGCAGTTTTTGCCACTGAAATTAAAAGCTTATTACCAAGGAGCGATAACAAATGTATAGTCCTGTATAAATGTATTTAAATACAAAGGGAGCAGAATAAAAGATATGTAACATGAAATACATATATAGGCCAGGCGTGGTGGCTCACGCCTGTAATCCCAGCACTTTGGGAGGCCAAGGCAGGTGGATCACCTGAGGTCAAGAATTCGTGACCAGCCTGACCAACATGGTGAAACTCCGTCTCTACTAAAAATAGAAAAATTAGCCAGGCGTGGTGGCAGGTGCCTGTAATCCCAGCTACTTGGAAGACTGAGGCAGGAGAATCGATTGAACCCAGGAGGTGGAGGTTGCAGTGAGCTGAGATCGTGCCACTACACTCCAGCCTGGGCAACTCCATCTCAAAAAAAACAAAACAAAACAAAAAAAAACAAAACATATATATAGACCTGGAAAAGGACAGCAGACATATGCATCCAGCACTATTCCAGAATAAGCTGACAAGAGACAAAGAGAGGTTGATGGATTTTTGTATTCACAGTCTGTAGGTCAATCTATCACACATTTTAAACTGTTTTTTTTTTTTTTTTTTCTGTGACGGAGTTTCGCTCTTATTGCCCAGGCTGGAGTGCAACGGCGCAATCTTGGCTCACCACGACCTCCACCTCCCAGGTTCAAGCGATTCTCCTGCCTAAGCCTCCCAAGTAGCTGGGATTACAGGCGTCTGCCACCACACCTGGCTAATTTTTGTATTTTTAGTAGAGACGGGTTTCTCCATGTTGGTCAGGCTAGTCTCGAACTCCTGACCTCAGATCATCCACCCACCTCAGCCTCCCAAAGTGCTGGGATTACAGGTGTGAGCCACTGTGCCTGGCTAAACCTCTTCTTAAGTATGAAATATCTCACATGAACACCATATGATGCAAAATACCTAGGAAATGGAAGGAATATAGAACGCTTCTCAGAACACACCATGGTCTTATAAATAAAACAATAATGATTCCAAAGTTATTTTAAATAGTTCAAAAATCTCCTCTTTACTACTGTTAAGTAGTAAAAGCAAGTAGGATCCATGTCCTGTAGTAGCTCAGACAGACATTTTGATATGACTATCTTTTATGTTACCAAGCACAAGAGCTGTTAATTAAATTGGGCTGCTAAAAATACACATGTTATTTTAAGAAAGCACTCAAGTTATTGAATCTTCTTTCTTTGATTGAGTAATAATAATGCCTTGGCAAAACTTCATCACTTTCAAAAAATTATGCTAGAGACTTCACTATTTCTAAAGAAAATTAAATGGCCTCTTGACCAAATCTGATGGACAGGTAGTTAAGTTCCAACTAAAAATAATAAATGATACAGACTATAAACACAGTAAAACAACTATGATAACCTGAAACTACGGAAAACATACCTTGCAATAAACCAACAGTATTTGTGACTGTTTGTGGTATATTACTGATCCTGGAATAAGAGCCTGTCCTGTTAATTTTGGATCTGAAGAATGGAAAAAAGAAAAGATATGTAAGAGAGAAAAGCAATTATGCAACTTCATAGTACTTCTTAAAAATCAAAAAAACATCTTGGGAGGCAGTACTGATACCGGAGAGAACACATTTGCTGATGATGCTGACTTTGTAAATCAAAACTTACAAGGAAGCCACAGTGCTTTCTGTACATCAGAAACCCAAAGGAAAGCTGCCTATGAACATACAAAGCTGTAATTCCTTTACCCAATGACCACCTAAAATGCTGAATCTACAAGTTTTGTGTTAGCACTTTGGTGAAATAACTAGCCAACAGTGGAAATACACGGGATGTTCAGGATTTAATCTGGCCCTTTCATCCCTGCCCAAACAAATCCTAATTCCTAGGTTCCTGGGGAACTCCAACTACCTCTAAATTAAACCGGCTTCCTCTGTGGCTCACATTCCTTCTGTCCACCATATTGGGAGGGTGCTGGTGGGCTTTAGAATGGACCTGTGGCATGGTGTATGAATACATTCTGGCCTAGATTTTCACTGAGTTGCCCAGATATTTTCATTATAATATTCACCAGAATGAAACTAATCGAGTCATTCTGCACTCTCTGAAAACTTTAAGGCAGGAAATCACAGAGCTTAAAATGGGATGGGAACACTGCTCTGCCTACTCCCCAGGTTCTTGTAATGATTTTTTTTTTTTTTTAATGGAGTTTCACTTGTTGCCCAGGCTGGAGTGCAATGGCACAATCTTGGCTCACTGAAACCTCTGCCTCCCAGGTTCAAGTGACTCTCCTGCCTCAGCCTCCCAAGTAGCTGGGATTACAGGCATGCGCCACCATGCCCAGCTAAATTTTTGTGTTTAGTAGAGATGGGGCTTCATCATGTTGGTCAGGCTAGTCTTGAACTCTTGACCTCAGGTGATCCACCCGCCTCGGCCTCAAAAAGTGCTGGAATTATAGGCGTGAGCCACCGCACCAGGCCAGTTCTTGTAATGATTAAATGAGAAAATACATGAGAATGAGTGTTGCAAAGAATAAGACAGTAAGTGAATGAAAAGTATTATCATTACTGAACTGAAACAAACTAAAATAATTCTTATTTTTAGTAATTGTGAGATATGATAAAACAGACATCTTTCCAGATAGACTACAGTGAAAACAGTTTCCATGTTAGCTATTCAAAAGTTAGTACCAGCAAGGACTGAACTGTTAACTTCTACCAAATCCAGAAGTTTAATGGTATTCGCCATCCAGAGCGTCTGCAATGGAATCTGCAAGTAAAATTAAAGAAGGTATGATAACGGAATACACTCAACTCCCAAACACTTTTCAACTACTATTTTGTGTTAATCTGGACTTTTCCTGCAATTAGAGGAATTGGGAACTCAGTCACTAAGTTTGATGGAACAGACCATAAACATGACTCTCTATCTCAGTGTTTCCAGGATTTATAAGATGTTAAATGTTACTTTTAAATCAATGTTTATATCTAATATACTAATATTTCCAATTAAAAATGTATTATCCTTATAAAAAATGCAAGCATTACATTATGTTAAAAGATTTTAGAAAATGATAGTATTCTGTATTTATTCCCATCTCTATTAACGACTATTAAGTTTGATGTGCATTTCCCTGTATTTTTTTTCTACAAATATTATTATAAAAACGTAGAACACACTGATAGAGACAGGAGACAGTCAAATGCCACCCAGGTCATTATGCACAGGGGGCTTGCCTAAACATGTCCATGGTGAAAAATTCTGTCCCTTAACACATATGCAGTAAAGGAAATAAATCAATGTGGCGTGGCTCAGACTAAGAGCCCGCATGAGCACTGGAAGAACGGGGGTGGAGCCACCAGAAATTTGTGCCTCACGCCGGGGAAGAGCCTGGCCTCTCCAGCTCCTGTGTGGTAGCCTGCTATTCAATTTGCGGGGTGGAAGCCTGTTGGCACGACTCCCTCTTTTTTGCTGAGAGCTTTTTTTTTTTTTTTTTTTGAGGCGGAGTCTCGCTCTGTCGCCCAGGCTGGAGTGCAGTGGCGCAATCTTGGCTCACTGCAAGCTCCGCCTCCCGGGTTCACGCCATTCTCCTGCCTCAGCCTCCCAAGTAGCTGGGACTAAAGGCGCCCGCCACCTCGCCCGGCTAGTTTTTTTTTTTTTTTTTTTGTATTTTTAGTAGAGACGGGGTTTCACCATGTTAGCCAAGATGGTCTCGATCTCCTGACCTCGTGATCCGCCCGTCTCGGCCTCCCAAAGTGCTGGGATTACAGGCTTGAGCCACCGCGCCCGGCCGAGAGCTTTCTTTTAATAAATTCCTCTCTCCTCACCTTTCAATGTGTCCACGTGCCTAATTTTTCCTGGTTGTGAGACAAGAACCCAGATTTTAGCTGAGTTAAGGAGCAAAAAGTCCTGCATCAATACTGTTTTACAAGGACTTCTGTTGTTTGACCACAAAGCATTGATGTTTCATCAGTACATACTTATTTCATTCTCTCTGCTGCACAGTAACCCGTTTTATGAATACATAATTTATGAACAACTATCTTTATTATACATATTTCAGTTATTTTCAATTTATTGCTATTTATGACACTATAAACTAGGGTAATAACCTTGTAGATATATCTTTGTGCACTTATACATTTCTGGATAATAGTTTTGGGGTTTTTTGTTTGTTTTTAAAGTGGAATGCCTGGGTTAAACAGCATCAACATTTTATTGCTAAACTGCCTGGATAAGTGAGAAAAAAATATGATAATCTCTTGCTGTTTATTATTAGTGAAGCTGAGGAGTTGTCCATGTATTTATGTGCACTTTTATTTCTCTGTAACTTGCCTGTTTATGCCCTGGTTAAAACTGGGATGGTTATCTCATTAATTTCCTAAATATAGAAAATATTTAACTTTTTTTTTTTTTTTTTGAGATGGAGTCTTGCTCTGTCACCCAGGCTGGAGAGCAGTGGCCGGATCTCAGCTCACTGCAAGCTCCGCCTCCCGGGTTTACGCCATTCTCCTGCCTCAGCCTCCTGAGTAGCTGGGACTACAGGCGCCCGCAACCTCGCCCGGCTAGTTTTTTGTATTTTTTAGTAGAGAGGGGGTTTCACTGTGTTAGCCAGGATGGTCTCAATCTCCTGACCTCGTGATCCACCCGTCTCGGCCTCCCAAAGTGCTAGGATTAAAGGTTTGAGCCACCGTGCCCGGCCTGCCTTTTAACTCTTACATGTGTTGTGAATATTTTCCTCAGTTTGTTGACTTTTAATCTTGGGGACAGCCATTTTTTCCATGCATAAGTTTTTTATTTTCATAAGTCTTTTATCTCATGACTTTGGTGGTTCATATCATACTTAAAAAGGCTTACTCCACACTTTAAGATTATTAAATATTGTCAAATTATTCAGTTGTGCTTTTTTCTAGTCCTTGTGATTTTATTTTTATATTTAAATCCTTGATCCATCCATATTTTGATTTTTTTATTAAGGTAAAAAACACATAAGAAAAATCTACTCAATTAACAAATTGTGGCCGGGCGCGGTGGCTCAAGCCTGTAATCCCAGCACTTTGGGAGGCCGAGGCGGGTGGATCACGAGGTCAGGAGATCGAGACCATCCTGGTTAACAAGGTGAAACCCCGTCTCCACTAAAAATACAAAAAACTAGCCGGGCGAGGTGGCGGGCGCCTGTAGTCCCAGCTACTCGGGAGGCTGAGGCAGGAGAATGGCGTGAACCCGGGAGGCGGAGCTTGCAGTGAGCCGAGATCGCGCCACTGCACTCCAGCCTGGGCGACACAGCGAGACTCCGTCTCAAAAAAAAAAAAAAAAAAAAAACAAATTGTAAGTATACCGTACAGTATTGTTAACTACATATGTATTGTTATAATATAGCAGTTACTATGATTTTAAAAGATAGGATTTGAGGGTTTGCCCCACCAATGGTTGGACAGTTATCCCAACGCTATTTACTAGATAATCCATCTTACCCCTCCCTCCCTTTATCATGTAACACATTTCCAACATACCTGAGATCCTAGAGCCTGATTTAAATATGTTAATAAAAATTAACACACACCAGGAAATAAGTTCTCTCAAATTTCTGAATTGAATGCATTTATTTCCAGACTGTAGTTCAATCCTCTATTTCATAGATGAAGAGAGTGAGGCTCAGAGAAATGCAGCTGTTTTCCCAAGGTTGGACCCAGCTAGTTAGTAGCAAAGCCAGGATTGGCTCCTGTTTTCTGATTCTCAGTGCAGTGCTCTTTTTATGACATCCCTTAAAGAGGGTATTTAACTTTGAGAAGAGTTAGGTTGTTGTAATAATTTGAACATTAAATCAAATAAGTAAATGAATTTGAAGAACAAGTTCATAACCGTATCTACGTCATATCCTCTTCTATAACTTGCTGGCTCACTTCTCTTTCGCCTGCTTCAATAAAAGTTCTGAAACAATTTTCATATGTGCAATTTTTTTCTTTTAAATAACTCAAAATATTTTTGAAACATGTTTACTGACTAAAAAAAGATTTCTATTTACTGAGAGTAATAAAGATGGTAGGTACATACTCAGAATATAGTCTTGTTCTGGAGGAGGTAAAGCTCACCTTATCAACAAAGCATTGTAGAAAGGAAAGGGATGGTAAGAATATAATTATTTTGGTGTCCGCCATCATTACTGCCAAAATAGTATGTTTACATGAATTTACATTCACCTAGTTCATTTCCTTTGATCTTGACAGTTGTGTACATGGTCATTAACCCCACTTTAGAGGTAAAAAAAGCAGAAGCTCAAAGACAAGGGCCTTCCTCTTGGTTAGTAAAGGGCAGCTCTAGGAACCAAACCCCACCTTCTGGCTCAGCCTTTTTTTTTTTTTTTTTTTTTTGAGACGGAGTCTTGCTCTGCCGCCCAGGCTGGAGTGCAGTGGCCGGGTCTCAGCTCACTGCAAGCTCCGCCTCCTGGGTTTACGCCATTCTCCTGCCTCAGCCTCCCAAGCAGCTGGGACTACAGGCGCCCGCCATGTCGCCCGGCTAGTTTTTTTTGTATTTTTTAGTAGAGACGGGGTTTCACCATGTTAGCCAGGATGGTCTCGATCTCCTGACCTCGTGATCCGCCCGTCTCAGCCTCCCAAAGTGCTGGGATTACAGGCTTGAGCCACCGCGCCCGGCCCTGGCTCAGCCTTTTATAGCACAAAGTGTTTCTCCGTGTACAGGGAAGATAAACTGCAGAGAGTAAGAATCATCATGTAGTAAGTTACAGGTGCCAAGAGATGTCAAGCTACTGGCCTAAATTGCAGCTCAGGAAGTTGTCTACTTGGTATCTCCATATGAATGTCTTCTAACTTAACATATGTCAAACTTAACATTGCCAAAACTATTGATTTCTCTTCCCAAATTTTTTCCTCCCCAGACATCCTCATCTCAATTAAATGGTTCCACTATTCACCCAGTTTCTCAAGCCAAAAATATATGAATGATCCTAATTTATCTTGCCCTAATTTCCCAGATTCCATCAGCAAATCCCACTGACTCTATCTCCAAGCATAGTCTGGATGTCCACTTCTTTGTATCCACCATTATCACTGTTCCAAACTGCCATCATCTGTCATCTGCCTATAGTTGCAGCAGCTTCTTCTTCTCTTCTTCTTTTTTTTTTTTAAGACAGGATCTTGCTCTGTCGCCCAGGCTGGAGTACAGTGGTGGAATCACAGCTCACTGCAGCCTCAACCTCTCAGGGTCAAGTGATCATCCTACCTCAGCCACCCGAGTAGCTGGGACTATAAGTGCATCCCACGATACCCAGCTAATTTTTGTATATTGTGTAAGAGACAGGGTTTCACCATGTTGCCCAGACTGGTCTGGAACTCCAGGACTCAAGCAATTCGCTCTTCTTGGCCTCCCAAAGTGCTGGTATTACAGGTGTGAGCCACCATGCCCAACCAGTTCCCTAACTGACCTTCACTCCACTCTCTAGCAGCAGCCAGGGCAAACTTTTAAGAATGTACATACCTAATCCCATTACTCCCCTGCCGTGTCCCTCTGATGTCATCCCATTGCACATCAATCCTACTCAATCTTGCTTCTCACCTCACCTTAGCTACTCTCCATCTTGCCAGCTATACTCCAGCCACACCAGCCTCATTTCTGTCCCTCAAACATGTCCAACTCTTTTTCATCTTGGGTTGTTTTTTTGACGGCTTTATTGAGATATAATTCACATACCAGAAAACTCACCCTTTTGAAGCTTCCAAATCAGTGGTTTTTAGTAGACTCAGAGTCGTTCAACCAATGCCACTCGTTTTTTTCTTGCCTAATTTTTAGAACATTTTCATCACCCATCTTCCCCACAAAAAACACACACCCATTATCAGAAACCTCCCATTATCCTCTGTCCTCCAGCCTATGGATTTGCCTATTTTGGACACTTCATATAAATGGAATAATAACATATGTAGTCTGTTGTGAAATAGTTTTTTCACTTAGCATAGTGTTTTTCAGGTTCATCCATGTCATAGCATGTGATTATGGTTATGGCTGAGTATTAATAATATTCCATTGTATGGCTATACCACATTTTATTTATGCATCTATCAGTTGGATATTTGGGTTGTTTTCACTTTTTGGCTATTCTGAATAATGCTGCTATGAAGATTCATAGCACATTTCTGTGTGAGCATAATGTTTCCAATTCTCTTGAGTATAAACCTAGGAATGGAAATACTGGGTCATAAGATGATTTTGTGTTTAACTTTTTGAGGAACTGCCAAATTGTTTTCCACACAGGTTGCACCATTTTTAGAGGTAAACATGGTACCACGAATGTATGAAGTTTCCAAATTTCTCTGCATCCTTGCCAACACTAGTTTTTGTCTGTTTTTTGAATTATAGCCATCCTAATGGGTGTGAAGTGGTATCTCATTGTGGTTCTGATTTGCATATCCCTAAAGACTGATGAAGCTGATAATCTTTTATGTGCTTATTGGCCATTCATATTACGTATCTGCTTGAAAGAAATGTCTACTCAGGGCCCAGGGCGGTGGCTCATGCCTGTAATCCCAGCACTTAGGGAGGCCAAGGTGAGTGGATCAACTGAGGATAGGAGTTCAAGACCAGCCAGGTCAACATGGTGAAACCCCGTCTCTACTAAAAGTACAAAAATTAGCCGGGCGTGGTGGCGCATGCCTATAATCCCAGCTACTCAGGAGGCTGAGGCAGGAGAATCACTTGAACCCAGGAGGCTGAAGTTGCAATGAGTCGAGGTCGCGCCACTGCACTTCAGCCTGGGCAACAAGAGCACGATTCCATCTCAGTAACAAACAAAAAAGAAATGTCTACTCAGTCTTTTTGGCCATTTTAAATTGGGTTATTTGTCGTTTTACTGCAGAGTTGTTGTAAGAGTTCTTTACTCTAGATATTAGGCCCTTATCAGTTATACGATTTGCAAATATTCCCTCCCATTCTGTAAGCTGTCTTTTTTTTTTTTTTTTTTTGAGACAGGGTCTCACTTTGTCACCCAGGATGAAACGCAGTGGTGCAATCACAGCTCACTGCAGCCTCAACCTCCCTGGCTCAAGTGCATCCTCCCATTTCAGCCTCCCAAGTAGCTAGGACCACAGGTGTGCACCATGATACCCAGCTAATTTTTTACTTTTTGTAATGATGGGGACTTACTACGTTGCCCAGTCTGGTCTGAAACTCTTAGGCTCAAGCAATCCTCCTGTCTCAGCCACCCAAAGTGCTGGGATTATAGGTATGAGCCATTATGCCTGGCCTACCTGTCTTTTTTACTTTGTTGATAGTGTCCTTTGAAGCACAACTCTTTAATTTTGATGAAGTCCAATTTCTCTATTTTTAGTCTGATTGCTTATGCTTCATGGCATCATATCTACGAAACCACTGCCTAATTCAAGGTCATGAATATTTACACCTATATTTTCTTCTAAGAGTTTTCTAGTTTTAGCTATTCATTAGCTTCTTTAACTTTTACATATGATGTGACATAGGGTCCAAATTCATTCATTCGATTGTGGACATCCAGTTGTCCCAGCACTATTTATTGAGAATACTATTCTTTCTCCATTTGATTGTTTGGCACTCTTGTCAAAAAAAAAAAAAAAAAAAAAAAAAAAAAGGCCAGGCGCAGTGGCTCAAGCCTGTAATCCCAGCACTTTGGGAGGCCGAGATGGGCAGATCACGAGGTCAGGAGATCAAGACCATCCTGGCTAACACGGTGAAACCCCGTCTCTACTAAAAAATACAGAAAAAAACTAGCCGGGCGAGGTGGCGGGCACCTGCAGTCCCAGCTACTCTGGAGGCTGAGGCAGGAGAATGGCGTGAACCCGGGAGGCGGAGCTTGCAGTGAGCTGAGATCCGGCCACTGCACTCCAGCCTGGGCGACAGAGCAAGACTCCATCTCAAAAAAAATAAAAATAAAAAAATAAATTGTCCATAAACGTATGGGTTTATTCCTAGACTTTTAAAAAAAATTTGAGACAGAGTCTCACTCACTCACACCACTCACATCACACAGTGGTGTGATCTCAGCTCACTGCAACTTCCACCTCCCAGGTTCAAGCGATTCTTGTGCCTCAGCCTCCTGAGAAGCTGGGACTACAAGCGTATGCCACCATATCTGGCTAATTTTTGTAAATATTTTTAGTAGAGATGAGGTTTCACCATGTTGGCCAGGCTGGTCTCAAACTCCTGACCTCAAGTGATCCACCTGCCTCAGCCTCCCAAAGTGCTGGGAATACAGGCATGAGCCATCATGCCTGGCCTATTTCTAGACCCTTAATTTGATTCCAATGAACTATAGCCAGTACCACACTACCTTGGTTACTGTAGTTTTGCAGCAAGTTTTGAAACTGAGAACAATGAGTCCTCCAATTTTGTTAGTTTTGGTTATTCTGGGCCCCTTGCAATTCCATATACATTTTAGGAGCAGCTTGTCAATTTGTACAAAGAAGCCAATTGGGATTTTTTTTAGGAATTGTGTTGAATCTGTACATCAATTTGGGGAGTAGAGACATCTTAACAATACTAAGTTTATCCAATCAATGATATGGGGGTCTTTCCATTTACTTGGGTCTTCTTTACTGTTTATTAGCTCTAAAAGTTTTTCGGGAAATTCTTCATGGTTTTTTATATGATATGCAAGATCATATCATCTACAAACAGAGACAGCTTTACTTCTTCCTTTCCAACCTTTTGTTTGGTTGCCTTTTGTTTCTTTTTTCTTGTCTGATTGCCCCAACAGAACAAAGTTAAATAGATATTTAACTTTGAGAGAGCAGACATCTTTATCTTCTTTGTGATCTTAAGGGAAAGGCTTTGTCTTTCTTCTATTTTCTTTCTTTTTTATTTATTTATTTATTTATTTATTTTGAGACGGAGTCTCGCTCTGTCGCCCAGGCTGGAGTGCAGTGGCCGGATCTCAGCTCACTGCAAGCTCCGCCTCCCTGGTTCCTGCCATTCTCCTGCCTCAGCCTCCCGAATAGCTGGGACTACAGGCGCCCGCCACCTTGCCCGGCTAGTTTTTGTATTTTTTAGTAGAGACGGGGTTTCACCGTGTTAGCCAGGATGGTCTCGATCTCCTGACCTCGTGATCTGCCCGTCTCGGCCTCCCAAAGTGCTGGGATTACAGGCTTGAGCCACCGCGCCCAGCCTTTTTTTTTTCTTTAAGAGACAAAGTCTGGCTATATTGTCCAGGCTGGTCTCTAACTCCTGGCCTCAAACAATCCTCCTGCTCAGCCTCCAAAATACCTGGGACTACAAGCGTCCACCACTGCACTTGGCTTCTTTCATTAAGTATGATGTTATTTATAGGGTCTTCATAGATGTCCTTTATCAAGTTGAGGAAATGCTCTTCTATTTATTAGTGAAGTTTTTAAAAAATGTGTTGGATTTTGTCAAATGCTTTTCTGCATCTATTGAGACAGTGATGTAGCTTTTGTCCTTTACTAATATGATAGGTTACACTGATTTTCATATGTTGAACCAACCTTGCATTCCTGGGATAAATCCCACTTGGGGCAGGGTGTGATGGCTCACACCTGTAATCCCAGCACTTTGGGAGGCTGAGGTGGGCGGATCACTCAAGTTCAGGAGTTTGAGACCAGCCTGGCCAACATGGTGAAACCCCATCTCTACTAAAAATACAAAAATATTAGCTGAGCATGGTGCTGCATGCCTGTAGTCCCAGCTACTCAGGAGGCTGAGGTAGGATAATTGCTTGAGCCCAGAAGGCGGAGGTTGCAGTGAGCTGAAACTGCACAATTATACTCCAGCCTAGGCAACAGGGCGAGATACCATCTCAAAAAAAAAAAAATTCCACTTTGTCATCGTGTATAATCCTTTTTTATATGTTGTTAGATTCGGTTTGCTAACTCTGTGGAGGACTTATGCATCTATATTCAGGGATATCAATCTGTAGTTTTCTTTTCTTGTGATTCTTTATTTGGGTTAGCCCACCTTGGGTTTTGTACTAGCTGTTCCTCTGCCTGGAATGCTCTTCTCTGATCTAGGCATGGCTGGCTCCTTATTGTCTTTCAGATCTCAGCTTAAGTGTCAGAGAGAGGCTTTCCCCATCACCAATCTAAAATAACCTCCAGTTATTCTATCACATGATCCTATTTTTATTTTCATCAAGGAATTCATCACACCATTTGATTTTTTTGTTGTTGTTGAGACGGAGTTTTGCTCTTGTTGCCCAGGCTGGAGTGTAATGTGCGATCTCGGCTCACCATAACCTCCACCTTCTGGGTTCAAGCAATTCTCCTGCCTCAGCCTCCCAAGTAGCTGGGATTACAGGCATGCGCCACTTGGCCTGGCTAATTTTTTTGTATTTTTAGTACAGACAGGGTTTCTCCATGTTGGTCAGGCTGGTCTCGAACTCCTGACCTCAGGTGATCCACCCACCTTGGCCTGCCAAAGTGTTGAGATTACAGGTGTGAGCCACTGTGCCCGGCCTTTTTCTTTCCTTTTGAGACAGAGTCTTGCTCTGTCGCCCGGGCTGGAGTGCAGTGGCATGATCTCGGCTCACAGCAACCTCTGCCTCCTAGGTTCAAGCAATTCTCCTCCCTCAGCCTTCCTAGTAGCTGGGATTATAGGCACATGCCACTACGCCCAGCTAATTATTTTGCGTGTTTTTAGTACAGACAGGGTTTCATCATGTTGGTCAGGCTGGTCTCAAACTCCTGACCTCAGATGATGCATCTGCGTCAGCCTCCCAAAGTGCTAGGATTACAGGGGTGAGCCACCATGCCTGGCCTGATTTTTTTTTTTTTTTTTTTTTGCGCTTATTTGTTGTCTGTCCTCCCCCACCACCTGTATCTATAGTACCTAGTACATTGTTTGACACATAAGAGGCCTTCAATAAATATTTTGTTTAATGAATGAATGAATAATAGCAGTTATCATTTAATGAGTACCTATTGTGTGCCAGATACTGTACAAGATGCTGTAAATACATTATACCAGCCCTGATATTCCAATGAACAAACTAAAGGTCGGAGGTTAAATAACGTTCCTGAGTCTACAAAGTTAGGAAGTGGCAGAGTCAAGACGGAACCCAGCTCTGTCTGGCCCTACAGCCCTTGTTTCCTGATGCCACTCTGTGGCAGCAGGAAAATGATAGGATTTGAAGTAAGACAGATCTCGTTCAAAACCTGACACTGACTTTCATTAACTAGCAACACGACATTGAGTGACACTTAATAACAATTCATTATCTACTTTAAGCCTCAATTTCTTCAACTTTAAAATGGGATGATAATAACTATAACATAAGTCTGTGATCCTCCTTATTGAAGAATTTAGCATGCTATAGATATCCAATGGTCGTTCCCCATTTTACCCAACATTAATAACAGAGATGGTCCATTAAAAACCACACACTTGGCCAGGCACAGTGGCTCATGCCTGTAACCCCAGGACTTTGGGAGGCTGAGGAGAGCGGATCACTTGAGCTCAGGAGTTCATGACCAGCCTGGGCAACATGGCAAAACCCCATCTCTACAAAAAAATACAAATTTAGCCAGGTGTGGTGGTGTGTGCCTGTGGTTGCAGTTACTCAGGGGCTGTCACAGGAGGCTCACTTGAGCCTGGGAGGCAGAAGTGACAGTGAGCCAAGGTTTCACCACTGTACTCCAGGCCTGGGTGACAGAGCCAGATCCTGTCTCAAAAAGTAAAACAAAATACACACACACACACAGTAAGCCCAGTTTTCAAATAACACAAGTAGCTATTGAAATGAAAGAAAAAACCCCCACAAATTTATCAATGAGCTGAGAATTTAACTCAGACATTTGAACAAACTGTTATATTACTACACTTGGTGTACCATATGTAGAAATCAATGATTTAACAATCTGATTGTAAAACATTGGCCAAAGGCAGAAAGACATATTGGAAAAAACACAGGATTAGGAGTGAGAAGATTTAGGTTCATTATTTAGTGACTGGACATTCCTGTTAGTCATCTCATTTTCTTTCCCCTCACCTATGAAGTAGGACAGTAAAACCTGGTTATGTGAAACTGCAATATACATATATTTAAAAGTGCTTTGTGAATTCGAAGGTCTCTATAAACACTTTAAACAGTTGAAAGAATTTTTAAGAATAAATTTCAGGTTTCCTAGGTTTTGTTCCTAAGATAAACCTTTTATTTGGGATACATTTGGGATTATTCCTAAATAAAAATATTTAGAAAGCAAATTAGACACATAGAAAACCAACTAGGCAAAACTGCAACCTGACTTCCCAACTTACTATATTTCCAATGGCACGGTAAAGTCTGAATATTTGTTCTGAAGTTTGTTCCTCCCATTTTACACAACTGGTACCAGCAGAAATCTTAGGGGCTACAAGATAAAGCCAAGAGCAAAAATGAACATCAGGGTCAATGTCCATGAGTTGATAGCTATTGATACTAAGTAAGAGATACCAGAGAATTCATTCTAATCTCTTGACTTTTCTATATGTTCAAAATTTTCCATATATCAAGTAAAAATAATACATAAATAATCATATAAATACTAAAAGAAAACATGGGTGAACTTCTTTACATCCTGGGAGTAGAAAATACCCTTCTAACTATGAAATGAGATTAAACTTTTTTTTTTTGAGACAGGGTTTTGCTCTGTTACCCAGGCTGGAGTGCAGTGGCATGATCTCAGCTCACTGCAACCTCCACCTCCCAGGCTCAAGAGATTCTTTCTCAGCCTCTCAAGTAGCTGGGACTACAGGCATGCACTACCATGCCTGGCTAATTTTTTGTATTTTTAGTAGAGAAGGGGTTTCGCCATGTTTGCCAGGCTGGTCTTGAATTCCTAACCTTAAGTGATCCACCTGCCTCATCCTCCCAAAGTGCTAGGATTAGATGCGTGAGCTACCATGCCTAGCCAAAATAAACTTTTTTTTTTTTAATGAGACAAAAAGAAATGCCATAAATCAAAAAACAAATGACAAACTGAATTTGTAAATTATCTCAGAGAGGACTAATTTCTCTATTATGAAATATAAGTACTCAAAAAATGGAAAAGAAAAAGACCAAAATGTTGACAGGAAAATGGGAAAAAAGATATAACACTACCCAGAAAAAAGAAATGCAAATAGTTCTTAAATATATGAAAAGATCTTCAACATTACTGACAGGAATAAGGTACATTAAAACTACTCCACGTAGTTTTACTATACTATTACAAATAACTACGTGCATGTTATCTTCCTAATCTTATTAGTACTATTATTTGAAATAGTAAAAGATTGGAAATAACCCAAATGCCCATCAATCAGACATCTGTTGGGTAAATTATGATATATTCACATAACTGAGAACTATGCCATCACAAAAAAACAAAAAGGAGGCCAGGCATGCCTTTGGGAGGCCAAGGCAGGAGGATGACTTGAGTCTAGGAGTTCAAGACCAACCTGAGCAAAATAGTTAGAACTTGTCTCTACAACAAATTAAAAAATTAGCCAGGCATGGTGGAATGTACCTGCAGTCCCAGCTACTCGGGAAGCTGAGGTGGGAGGACTGCTTGAGACTGGGAGTTTGAGACTGCAGTAAGCCATGATCACACTTTTGCACTCCAGCCTAGGTAACAGAGACCCTATCTAAAAAAAAAAACAAGAAAGAAAGAGGAAAATCTCTTCTTACTAATAGGAAGTAGTCTCCAAGATACACTATTAAGTGAAAAAACAAAGGCAAAGAAGAATATGTATTTAATGCCGCCTTTTGTGAAGGAAAAATAAAAAATAACACTATGTATGTGTTTGCTTATTTTGGCAAAAGGAAACACTGGAAGACTAAATCAGAAACTAATAAAAATATTACCTATAGAGGGAGGAATACGGGTTAGATGAGATAGAGACTGAAGTAGGACTTCTATGAGTATACCTTTCTAAGCTGTTTTAACTTTTGAAGCATGTAAATATTTTATGCATTCAAAAAATAAAATTTAATCATAAAAGAAAATAAAGCAACCCTTAAAATAAAAAATAAAAAAAAAAACCAACTGAAACTTAACTATGTATGAAACTAGGTAACAAAACCACATGAAAAAAATTATCATTACCAGGAAATTTTGAAGGCAGTAATCTGACTGTATATCCTTAGGATATATTCTAAGGAGCAAAAAGGAAAACTGTAAAGAAATCTTAAATCTTACTTAGTATTTTTACTGTTAGTAGTAATATTGGTATTGTAATGCTGAAGTGATGTTATGAATAGCAAATAAATAGGTTAATATTTAAAAAAAGATAGTGTGAGAAAATATAAGGAAAACCTTTTAATGATAAATTTGAATCATAAACAATATAAGCTTAAATATTTTTAAAAAATATAATTTCTAGTTTCATCCACTGATATCTTATCTTGCCACACACTGTTGTATCAGATGATCTCTAACTATCGATCCCACTAAAATGAACAAGAGCTCCCTGGAAATCACACTGGTAGATTTCAATGTGGGCCAGAGGACATACAGGGGAGCCTGGGACATTACTGTGGTGGAAGCAAGGAAGCACTCCAAACTAGTGGGAAATGAAGAGTGTTAACAGAATGTAGGAGCCAAATTTAAGGGGCTCCCACTGGGCAAATATGGGAAATTTGATCAATGTAAAGAATTACGACTGTAAAACACAATCAGTGAAAATCTACGTGTCAAATGATACTAAAAAGAACACATCTGACACCAAAACTGAAGGAAATTAATGGCATCAACTTCTTATGCTAATTAAAGAGAAAGAATTAAGCCCCTGTCCCCATTTTAGGATTAACTAAAATTCATCTCCAATTAATGAGGAAAAACTCTTCTTTCCAGAACAATACCAGCTATTAAATGTAAAAGGAATTAGAAAATTGCCATTTTGTAATCCACAGTGAAATAATTCATTTGGGCAAGGAATATCAATCTGTACTAAAACCATCATGTGAAAGGTTGTTGGTGAACAGGATATCTGCACAGTAGTATTACCCCACAGATTATCTGCTAATTGCAAAAGGGAAAACACATCTTAACACTGGAAAGATCTGGTGGTCACCATCTCAACCAAGTGATCAAACTTAGCTTCACTTGCTTTAGTACAACCTGATACCTTGGCTTACTCAAGTGGTACCTTAAGACTGCGGGGACAAAAGTAAGACTTCTCTAGGTATATTAACTTTTGAATCAGCTATATGTTTTATATATTCAAAAAATAACATTTAATCATAAAGAAAAATAAGAAGTAATCCCTAAAATTAAAAAACTGAAACAAATATTTATACTCCTAACTCTACTAAAAAAAAAAAAAGAAGAAAACAAACGTCACTGAAACACACTCTTTCCAAAAACTTTCAGCCTGAATCCAGCCAAACCTTTAGAACTAATTATAGGAAATATAAGTGATAGGGAACAAGTTAAACAACACTGGAAGAAAACAAACAAATCAAATAACTGGCCTGGTCTCTTCAAAAAGTCAATGACATACAGCGAGGAAAAAAAGAGGAATCTTTTTTAGAGACTAAAGAGACACAACAACTAATTACAACTAAATCCTAGTTTGAAAAATAAAACAACTATAAAATAAATTTTTAGACAATTAGGAACACTTAAATATGAACTGAACATTGGATGCTATTAGGAAATTGTTCATTTTTCTTAGGAAAAGCACACTACTTAGAAATGAAAGATCATGATTCATACTTCCAAATGAATAAGCAAAATGTAAAATACACATACTAAATACATAGAAAGAAAGAAAATATGGACAAACATTAATAATTGTTGACTCGGGTAAACTGGTGTTTATTATACCAGTCTATTTAATATTTTCAAAATCAAAAAGTTGGAAAAAAATGCTCAATCCTTCATGAGGCTATATGCTAAGAGGGAGAAAGAATGCTTTCTACCATTCTGTGGAAAAGCACCATAAAGTGGGCACTCAATCAAAATTAAGGGAAAAGTACAGCTAAGAAGTCAGAATGTTCAGATGCTATCATGACAAGCAGAACCTTCAGAAAGATGTGAGAGTCTGCAGCCCCCACTCACCATAAGTCGCCCCCTCTGTTGGCTGCTGCCTTCCATTGCTCAGACTTTCAGGCAAATTTTTCAAAACTGAAATGAGCTACAAAAAAAAAGAGTGTGATATATTCAAAATGAACATAAGAACAAAAGCAGAAACACATTACAATTCAGTACCATGAAATAACCTGTAGCTTTCTTTTTTTTCTTTTTCTGTTTTTCAATTTAAAAAATTTTTTCTTGGCCGGGCGCAGTGGCTCAAGCCTGTAATCCCAGCACTTTGGGAGGCCGAGACGGGCGGATCACTAGGTCAGGAGATTGAGACCATCCTGGCTAATACGGTGAAACCCCGTCTCTACTAAAAAATACAAAAAACTAGCCGGGCGAGGTGGCGGGCGCCTGTAGTCCCAGCTACTCGGGAGGCTGAGGCAGGAGAATGGCGGGAACCCAGGAGACGGAGCTTGCAGTGAGCTGAGATCCGGCCACTGCACTCCAGCCCGGGCGACAGAGCGAGACTCCGTCTCAAAAAAAAAAAAATTTTTTTTCTTTACTATTGGCTCTTCAAGGCTGAACCTATAACTTTAAAAGATCTACGTGGCAGGGCAAGGTAGTACATTGGCTTAAGCTGTGAGGATAGGTGTCTACTTGGGGAAACCTCAGTAGAGATTCTGCTGTCTGTAGATAGAGGTCATTGACTCACTTCTAGAGAATGCTGTGGAAGCTTTGGCACCAGGAGAGCCCATGCTTGGCTATATACACTCTCACTCCATGGGTAACAAGGCAGTGAAATCTCATAAGAGAATGTACTACAGCCGGGTGCAGTGGCTCACGCCTGTAATCCCAGCACTTTGGGAGGCCGAGTCGGGCGGATCACAAAGGTCAGGAGATCGAGACCACGGTGAAACCCCGTCTCTACTAAAAATACAAAAAATTAGCCGGGCGCGGTGGCGGGCGCCTGTAGTCCCAGCTACTCAGGAGGCTGAGGCAGAAGAATGGAGTGAACCTGGGAGGCGGAGCTTGCAGTGAGCCGAGATCACGCCACTGCACTCCAGCCTGGGCGACAGAGCGAGACTCTGTCTCAAAAAAAAAAAAAAAAAGAGAATGTACTATTGAGTCACCCAGCTCTGGGTTCAAGTCCTAGTTCCACCACCTACCAGCTGTCTCATTGTGGAAAAGTTATTTAGCTTATCTCTGGCCTTCAATGTCATCATCTGTGAAACAATCAACAGCAACAACTGCCTCAAAGTTGGGAGGGTAAAAAAAAAAGTCCACAGAGTATCTATAACAGTCGTAGTACATAAGCCAGTGTTCAATAAATGGCAGTCACTATCATTAAGATCATTTATGAGGTAAGTGCCTAGAATAGGAAACACCATCTATACAGGTGGGGAAAAAAATATATTCCTCTGTATAAAATTAACCCATTCATATGGAAAACATAAATTTAGTCATTAAACATTTACCCTGACCCTATTCATGCAGTCTCAATGAGCTATATATACAAAGCCACAGAGGGAAGAAAGATCATCTACAGGTAGAACGGTCAGCAGAATTCTAGCGTAAATGACTGAAGCCAGGCAAAGAAATGGAAGGAAAGTTAAGAGTCGCTTAGGAAACTGCTGTTAGTTCATTCTGACAGGGATGCAAGGTATACATATGAAAGTGAGAAGACTGAAATTGGGAAGAATAGTCTAAGGCCACACTATGACATGTAGTAGGCCATGTAAGATCACCTGTCTCACTTGAAAGCCTTTATTTAGTACTTACTCCTCATAAAATTCTCAAAGATTTACATAAGATCACAAATGCCAGGCTAATTTTTAGGAAGCCAAAGACAGAAACTATCCTTTTTTGTTTTCAAGAAAATTAGAAGTCACAAAATTGTTCTTTTCATAACCACTTAGGAAACCCACTAAATGAGTAAAAAGCAGTACGATATTGGAGAATTTTACCATGTTGGCACCCAGTCTTGACAACACTACTTCCAATTCCTTTGCAGTGCTCTTGGGTGGCACAGGAATAGTTTCTTGTTTGAGAATTGGACCTACATCAAACCTAGCAAAAAATCAAAAGCAAATAACAATGATTACTATTTCCTGAATCAATGTTTGTCTACACAGAAAAAGATACAAGCTGGGTACAGTGGTCTGCATGCCTATAGTCCCAGTTGCTCGGGAGGCTGAGGCAGCAGAATTGCTTGATCCCTGGAGTTTGAGACCAGCCTGGGCAACACAGCTAACCCTTATCTCTTAAAAAATAAAAAAATAAAAAAAGATAGCCATTAGCAAGGAAGATATGTCAGTTTGAAAGATGGGAAAACAAAATATAGCCTGTATTTAGAGTCTAAATTTATTTTTTCCTAAAGCAAAGAAAGGATACAGTTGTGTATCAGGAATTTAATTACAATTACAGAAAAATTGTACGATCAGTAATAGCATGAAAAAAATCTCTATATATGAAAAGCATAAGGCAAAGAATTTATTTTCCATGGAAGTACAGTTAGGATATTCATAATTATTTCTTTTTTTTTTTTTTTTTTTGAGACGGAGTCTCGCTCTGTCGCCCAGGCTGGAGTACAGTGGCTGGATCTCAGCTCACTGCAAGCTCCGCCTCCCTGGTTTACACCATTCTCCTGCCTCAGCCTCCTGAGTAGCTGGGACTACAGGCGCCCGCCACCTTGCCCAGCTAGTTTTTTGTATTTTTTAGTAGAGACGGGGTTTTACCGTGTTAGCCAGGATGGTCTCAATCTCCTGACCTAGTGATCCGCCCGTCTTGGCCTCCCAAAGTGCTGGGATTACAGGCTTGAGCCACCGCGCCCGGCCCATAATTATTTCTTTCTATAGTCCCTTCCTCAAAGGATAAGAGTTTTGCCTAGATTATCACCATGGGTGATTATAAGTAGGGCCAGGCCTGTTGGCTCTTGTAATCACCGCACTTTGAGAGACCGAGGTGGGCGGATCACAACGTCAAGAGATCGAGACCATCCTGGCCAACATGGTGAAACCCCATCTCTACTAAAAATACAAAAAAATTAGCTGGGCATGGTGGCGTGTGCCTGTAGTCCTAGCTACTCGGGAAGCTGTAGCAGGAGAATCGCTTGAACTTGGGAAGCTGAGGTTGCAGTGAGCTGAGATCACTGCACTACATTCCAGCCTGGGTGACAGAGTGAGACTTCGCCTCAAGAAAAAAAAAAAGTAAATGTAAGTATATTTGCATTCCCACAAGTCTGACATTTTACATCAAGCTCTGTAAACACTGGCCACAGGTTTTCATGAGAAATATGCTTTACTTAAATTTTTTTACTTTGTGTTTTTGTTAATTCTATTTCTAACCTAGGAGCTTTAATAATATGTTTATTGTGAAAAATTGCAAACATTCACAAAAACAGAGTGAACAGTCTAATGAATCATCATATACACATCATTCAGATTTTTTTTTTTTTTTGAGACAGATTCTTGCTCCATCACCCAGGCCGGAATGCAATGGCGCGATCTTGCCTCACTGCAGCCTCAACCTCCTAGGCTGAAGAGATCCTCTCACCTCAGCCTCCTGAGTAACTGCGACTACAGGTGTGTACCACCACACCTGGCTAATTTTTTAATTTTTTATATGTTGCCCAGGGTGGTACTGAACTCCCAGACTCAAGTGATCTTCCCACCTCGGCCTCCCAAAGTGTTAGGATTACAGGCAAAGTTTTGCCACTCTTGTCTCATCTACTCCCTCTCTTGTTTTCTGAAGTAAGTTAAAGCAAATCCCAGATACCATGTTGTTCTTGTGAACTTGTAAATTATGCTTTTCTAAGGGGAAATTAGGTGGTAACAGGCAGAGATTGAATAATTCGAAATAATTGTTTTTAAAAAATTGTTCTAAATTGTTCTAAACTGTAGGTATGACAGGACAAAATGAATGTTTTAGGACAATTATATTGCATATTGATATACAATGTATTCTTACTTCAGATTCCAAAAATTTTTTGGCCATAGTTTAGAAACCAAGGCCAGCAAAACCAAGATTCAGAACAATTCACATACAAAAATCCATCTCTCATTTATACAACATCTTTTATAGAAATCCAAGTATTGATAATATAACTGATTTCAATTAACAAATTAAAATTTTCATATGAACTTTAAAGAGACCCTGCATAAATACCAAAAGACATACGGTTGATGTTAGAAACCAGGAGAAAACAGAAAGGATATAAAAGCAAAAGAAGCCCTCTGGAGTCACAGAAATTAGTGAGCACCACCCATTCATCCAATGCCACCCAAACAGGCTGACATCAACATTTAAAATCACAAAAATCTCAAGAAAGAAAAATACGTGCTACCTTTTAGGTCTAATTTGCATAATTGTTACTCCAGTAACTGTGTCTCCGTGAAGCACTGTATGGATTACAGGGGCTGGGCCACGCCATCTCGGGAGGCAACTCGGATGGACATTCAATATGCCACTGAGTTAGAAGACGCAGAAATTAGTATGTCAGTGGGCTTTACCACTTTGTTACCAGTACCTAAGCTATTATGCTACTTTTCATTATGAAACTTTCCCAGAAATTTGGAAAAACTGACAGTTAAATCTAAGTCTTTTATCACCTGAAACGAAAAAAGTTAATGTTAATTCACTCTCTCACAGTAAGAAACCAATGAAATTTAATTAAAAACAGAACCAGGACAACTATTCGCTGTCTAAAGATGTTCTGGCTGGGTGCAGTGGCTCATGCCTGTAATCCCTGCACTTTGGGAGGCCAAAGCAGGCAGATCACCTGAGATCGGGAGTTTGAGACCAGCCTGACCAACATGGAGAAACCCTGTCTCTACTAAAAATACAAAATTAGCTAGGTGTGGTGGTGCATGCTTGTAATCCCAGCTACTCGGAAGGCTGAGGCAGGAGAATCGCTTGAACTCGGGAGGCGGAGGTTGTGGTAAGCCAAGATCACACCATTGCATTCCAGCATGGGCAACAAAAGCGAAACTCTGTCTCAAACAAACAAACAAACAAAAAAGATGTTCTACAACAGCCCATGATGTCTGGGAGTTTTTAAATAAGATTTTAAAATGCATTTATGACTATAAGAGAACCACTCAAACCCTATTATGCATCTCATGAACAATTCTAATTTTATAGTTTAGTCACATAACTATCCTCACTTCACTTGGTTTACATACAGACTGCCTAAAATAAGCTTTTTCTTTTTTTCCTTTCTTTATTTAAAAAATTTTTTTGAGCCGGGCGCGGTGGCTCAAGCCTGTAATCCCAGCACTTTGGGAGGCCGAGACGGGCGGATCACGAGGTCAGGAGATCGAGACCATCCTGGCTAACATGGTGAAACCCCGTCTCTACTAAAAAATACAAAAAAACTAGCCGGGCGAGGTGGCGGGCGCCTGTAGTCCCAGCTACTCCGGAGGCTGAGGCAGGAGAATAGCGTGAACCCGGGAGGCGGAGCTTGCAGTGAGCTGAGATCCCGCCACTGCACTCCAGCCTGGGTGACAGAGCAAGACTCCGTCTCAAAAAAAAAAAAAAAAAAAAAAAAAAATTTTTTGAGACAGGGTCTCGCTCTGTTGCCCAGGCTGGATGGCTCACTGCAGCCTCAACCTCCCAAGCTCAAGAGATCCTCCCACCTCAGCCTCCTAAGTTGCCGAGACTACAAGTGCATCCACCATATCCAGATACTTTTTTATTTTTTGTAGAGATAGGGTCTTAGGATGTTGCCCAGGGTGATCTCTAACTCCTACCTTCCAGTGACCTGCCTCGGCCTCCCAAAGTGCTGGGATCACAGGTGTGAGCCACCACGCCCAGCCTAAAATAAGCTTCTTGAATCCCCACCAAATGATCCATTCACCTTTGCTGTTTATCCTAATATACCTATCATCCATGCATGTGCAATTTAAATACTTTATTAATCTGTCATTAGTTTAATGATGCCTCCATCAGCATGATTCTGTGCACTTGGGAGCATGTACATATGAGAAAGTCTTATATTCTGAGTCTCACTGTTCAGCCCAATCCAACAAACATTCACTGAGCACACTCTATGTGTGGGCACTGTTCTAAGTGTTAGGCATACAAGCAGCAGTGAACCAGATAGAAAAAAAAAACCCTGCCCTCAGGGAGTTTATGTACAAAGAGTGGGAGATAAGCAAGAAAAAACAAAATATGTAAAAGGTTTGCCAGATGATGCTGAGGGCTACGGAGAAAATAAAGCAAAGAGGAATATGAGGGGGACAGATTACAATTTTAGTAGTGGTCAGAGAAAGCTTTCACTTGAACAAGAACATGAAGAAGGAAATAACTATGCATATATATGGGAGAAAAGCATTCCAGGCAGAGGGGATATTAAGTACAAAGATCTTGAAGAAGGTAAATGCTCGGCAAGTTCAAGGCACAGCTGGGAGGCCAGTTAGGCCTGGCCTAACTTTTACTCTGAGTAAGACAGAAAACTACCAGAGGATTTTGAGCAGAGTGACATGATCTGACTTATGTTTTAAAAGGATCACTTTGAGGCAGGGTACAGTGGCTCATGCCTATAATCCCAAAACTTTGGTAGGCCAAGGCAGGAAAATTACGTGCAGCCAGGAGTTTGAGACCAGCTTGGGCCACATAGCGAGACCCCTGTCTCTAAAAAAAAAAAAGAGCTGAGTGTGGTGGCACATTCTTATAGTCCTAGCTACTCAGAAGGCTGAGGCAGGAAGATCCCTTGAGTCTGGGGCTGCGCTGCAGTGAGCTAAGATAGCAACACCGTACTCCAGCCTGGGTGACAGCAAGACTCTGTCTCTAAAAACAATAAAATAGAAATAAATAAATAAATACAGGATCATTTTGGCTGCTGGATTGGTAAAAGACTGAGAGGGCCAAGGACAGAAGTAGGGACCAGTTAGGAGGCTTCTGCAGTAATGTAGGCGAGAGTGGCAGCAGTGGAAGTGATGAGATACAGACAGATTCTACACAGATTTTGAAGGCAGAGCCAATAGGATTTACTAATGGATTGGATATGGGGTGTAACAAATCAAGCATGACTCCAGGATTTTGGTGCAAGCAGCTAGAAGGATGGAGTAGCCATTTACTGAGATAAAGATTTTAGGAGATGCTTTGGGTATCTTGAATGTAAAGCGGCTATCAGACATCCAGGCAGAGCTGTGGAGGCAGTAGGTATTAGGGGACTAGAGTTTGGGGACAGAGCTGAGCTAGAGGGATCAATTTGGGTGTTTTTGGCATATATATGGAATTTAAACGAAGGTGGATGAAAGCTTACAGAGGGTGATAAGGAATTAAATACATTTTGACAACTCATGCCACAAATAAAATGTTCTTTAGTACTTGAAAAGAAAATATCAGGCCGAGTCATGTGTCAGCCAAATATGGCTGTGCCCAGGCAAGTTAAGCAAAGGCTTCAGTGAGCCCCCGCGTGGCTGAAGATGACCTGGGGAGGCACACCACTGCTGGGAGAAGAGCATAAGGCTCAAGATGGAAAATCATAAATCCAATACTATCAAGGAAAACTTAACAATTTTTGATGTCATAACCAGAAAAATTAACCAGCTTCCACAAGCTACCTGAACAGGGATCAGCATATGTTGGATTTAATGCTGCCCTCTGTGGCCTCATAGCAAATAGTCTTTTTCAACACGTCTTGAACATGGCACAGGCTCTTATAGCTGCTAACTTAATAATGGCAGTGATCCCTTTTCTTACAACAAACACAGCTTACAAAAGTTTTGTAAATTTTCCTTCGAATACAGGTGATTTGAATTGTGAAACCTGTACCATAACACAGAATGGATTGGTTGGTCTTGCTTTTGGTGGTCTATACCCTGTTTTCTTGTCTATACCTGTGACTGGAGGCCTAGCAGCCTGGTATGAATCAACTCTGTTACCAGAGAAAGGGAACATCTTAAGTTACTGGATTCAAATTTCTAAGCCTGTCTTTAGAAAGATGTTATCTCCTATTGTGTTCCAGACTGTTTGCAGCATACCTTGGGTTTAAACAATATAAACTACTTATAAAGGCCCTTCAGTTACCTGAAGCTGGCAGAGAAATTCATTGACTTTAAGCAAACATGTACACAAAAATAAAATGGTAAAAATAAAAAAAAAAAGATTACAGAAAGCATAACTGGAGTTCAAATTATCACATTTTAGATACAAGGCCCATTTATAAAGACCAAGGTTTCTATACTGTATTTCCTTACAAATAAAACTTACTAGGGAAATTTAAGAATAAGAGCCTCACTCAAAAGTCGGCCAAACGAAGCCACTACTCCAACATCATATTCTCCAGATCCCACGTCCGGCCACTCGTATATTGGAAGCTGAGACTGCACAGCATATTGCTTCACTGGCAGTCCTCTTGGTGATGGGGAAGGCATTGTGACCACCTCCAGTTTGTCGATTAACTCTTCCTCTTTGTTTTCCCTAATTTAGATTGGAAGAAAAGTGTGAGTGTTAAGGCAATGACTCAAAGCTAAAACGACTTCACATATCGCTAAGAATGTGTATGATTAAATTCATGAAGCATTTAGGGCTAAATGATTAAAACTAGTGTGAGAGACTGAGTTTTCATCTTTTCTTTTTTGAGATGGAGTCTCACTGTCACCCAGGCTGGAGTGCAGCGGAGTGATCTCAGCTCACTGTAACCTCTGCCCCCGGGGTTCAAGTGATTCTCCTGACTCAAGTCTCCCAAGTAGCTGGGATTACAGGCATGCACCACCACACCCAGCTAATTTTTGTGTTTTTTAGTGGAGGCAGGGTTTCCCCATGTTGGCCAGGCTGGTCTCGAACTCCTGACCTCAAGTGATCCATCTGCCTCCACCTCCCAAAGTGCTGAGATTACATGCGTGAACCATCATGCCTGGCCTCAGTTTTCATTTTTTATTTAATTTTTATTACTTAAAATGTAAAGAGCGACACATGACTAGTGGCTACTGTTTGAACAGTATCATTCTAGGGATTTCCTGTGCATACAGAAACATATATAGTATGGATACTTTACACAACTGGGATATTACATACTGCTTTGCATTTTTTTCCTCTTAACAATGCTATTTATGCCATGATGTGAGTCTTCTTGAAAAATGGGTTGGCCGGGCGCGGTGGCTCAAGCCTGTAATCCCAGCACTTTGGGAGGCCGAGACGGGAGGATCACGAGGTCAGGAGATCGAGAACATCCTGGCTAACACGGTGAAACCCCGTCTCTACTAAAAATACAAAAACTAGCCGGGCGAGGTGGCGGGCGCCTGTAGTCCCAGCTACTCGGGAGGCTGAGGCAGGAGAATGGCGTAAACCCGGGAGGCGGAGCTTGCAGTGAGCTGAGATTCGGCCACTGCACTCCAGTCCAGGCGACAGAGCGAGACTCTGCCTCAAAAAAAAAAAAAAAAAAAAATGGGTTAAATATACATATACTTGTATTTGCACTGCACATTTCTAGAAGGAACTGAAAACAGTGGCTGTCTCTGGATAAAGGAACTGGGAACGGCTAAAGAGAGGTGGAAGTAGGTAACTTTTCACTGTATATCCTTTGAATCCATGGAACTTTTTTTTTTACCATAACCATGATATCATCACACTACTTTTTAAAAAACAAAAATACATAACATGGGCATCATTCCATGGCAGTACATGTAGCACTACCTCATCCTTTTTACCTGCTGCATAGTATTCTAGTACCCAAGGGGGAACATTTATTATACAGGTATTGTATGCACATGTTAAGGAGTTATGAGGAGTATGTCCTGGGGCATTATAAAGAAAGCACAGGAGTAATGGAGCTGCCAAGTGAAGCATCATCAGAAGTATCAGGATAGGCCAGGAATGATGGCTCATGCCTGTAATCTCAGCACTTCGGGAAGCCAAGGTGGGAGGATCGATCGATCCCAGGAGTTTGAGATAAGCCTGGACAACATGGTGAAAACCTGCCTCTACAAAAAATTTAAAAATCAGGCGTGATGGTGCGCACCCGTAGTCCTAGCTACTCTGGAAGCTGAGGTGGGAGGACTGCTTGATCCTTGAAGTCGAGGCTGCAGTGAACTATGAGCTGGCCACTGCACTCCAGCCTGGGAGACAGCGCGAGACCCCGCCTCAAAAACAAACAAAAACAAAAGTGTTGGTATAAATGTATAAATGCAGTGAGAGACGCATGTGACAAGAGCAGCCCATGGAGGATGTGCAAAGGCAACACGGGGTTTCCTTCCGGGTGTGTGCACAGAGGGGTGTGTGAAGAGAGGAAAACTACACAGGGGACTGACGAAGGATTCAATACACGAGGGGCTGCAGGGAAGTATTTGTAGGGAGGAGGAGATAGGGATGACAAAAAAAGTGGAAGGGGGACTGCGTCAGGAAAAAACAGAATGGGGAAATAAAAAACACTAATTGGGAAAAAGAGAGAAGTATATATGGTCTTGCCACCACATACCATGGACTCTCAGGACTGGTTGGATTTCAAATAATTTTCTTTCCCAGTAAACAAGACTTGTTAAATATTATGAATACTAAATGTATACCTAACAGTTCTGATTTATAAATTTATCCTTTTGAAAACAGGAAGCTTGTGGACTATGTCCTTGTATACAAGGAGCACAGGGGGAGCAAAAGAGCTCGATATGGGTGTGCCGAAGGATGGGGGCAAGAGGAGGAAATGCAAAGCAGGGAACTTTGAAGTGGGACCCGGTTTTAGTCCGAACCACCTCGACTGATGACCTTCGGCAATCGCAAAACCTCTCTGAGCCACGGATTCCCCACACGCAAAACGGGCAGGGAGGCCGTGGGACTGGCCCGAGGGATGCAGGCAGAGCGCCCAGCCCCGGCTAGGCACAGCGTGGGTGGCGGGGCGCCTGGAGAACCCACAGAGGCGGCGGGAAGTGGGGGTCGCAGACCGCAGGGACTGGGCGCCCAAAGGCTGACCGGCGGGAATGGCGGACCTTCCGGGCGCCGGGAGACGCCGAGATCTGGGCCCACACCGCTATGGCGCCCCTGCTTTCCGCGACCAGAAGTCCAAAACCCTCGGGGCGGCCTCCCGGGCGCGGCCTGGGGGCCTTCAGCGGCCGGGTCCCCGGATCCCTGGCCCGGGTACCTGGCGGCGTGCAGCGCCCGCAGCGCCTCGCAGGCGAACTGGTCCGTGCCGAAGAAGAGCACCCGCCAGGGAGGCTTCTCGCGGACTCTGGAGTCCTCCCAGCCGAGCCGGGCCAGCGCTCGCCACTGGGGACTCGGCCTCCCACGCCCAGCGCCATGAGCCAGCGGAGGACCCCAACAGCGCCGCACCAACACCCTCATCGCCTAGGCTGCCGGCGGCCCGCTCTGCGCAGGCGCATCGGGGCAGGGACAAGAGTGCAGCCTGGGGCGGGCGGGGCTTGCCTGCTTGGAGGCGGGGTCTGGTTGGAATTGGTGAACGAATTTGCCCGCTACAGCGGCCCTAGATTTTTGTTCTGTTTATTTGCACTAGGTAGCCACTCCTCCCGATTAAGTCTTTCTTTTCTTTTTAAAATCATTTATTTATTTTTATTTTTTTTCTTTCAGAAAGGGTCTTGCTCTGTCGCCCAGGATGGAGTGCTGCGGCGCGATCACGGCTCATTGCAACCTCACTGCTCCTGGGCTCAAGGGATCCTCCCACCTCACCTTCTGGAGTAGCTGAGGTACAGGCACACATCACCATGGGCGGCTGATTTTTTGTAGAGACAGTATCTCACCATGTTGCCCAGGTCTCAAGCAATCCTCCTGCCTTGGCCTTCCCAAGTGCTGGGATTACAGGCGTAAGCCACTGCGCTGGCCCAGGATAAGTCTTTTGGTAACAAATCGTACGTGTTTCAGACAATGAAACCTCATGTATGTAGTACATGTCATTTTCTCAACCATTATAACCAATATTTGCTGAGTACGTTTTTGCTAAGCATTTTATATTCATTATTCTGATTAATCATCAGGTCAACCTTAGGAGGTAAATACTATTATAACCACGTTACTGAACAAAAACTGAGGCTCTGTGAAAGTAAGGACTTATCAGTGTATGAGGTTCACACAGCTAGTAAATGACAGAGCAGAGGTGGGACTCTTGTAATTCCAAGGCTTGTGATCCTAGCCCTTTGGCCTTCACAGCGATCCTATGTATTAGGCAAGTCAATTACCCACATTTTGCACCTGAGGAAATTGAGGCTTAGTTACTTGCCTGCAATCACCTTCCTGAATTGAAGGTTCCATCTTTACTCCTCCCCTGTGGGTTCCTTTGCACACAGAAAGATACTATAGAGGTGATTCCTAGGGAAAATGGACAGGGAACCTTATCCCTTGAAGACCTCCGAGGACCATTAGTGCTTAGATTCTGTATCCCCAAAGCCTCCTTGAGTAGAATCAGACATCCATGAAACAGGATCTGAGCACAGACCTCAACCGAATTTTGTTCTAATCTAATTCTCTTTTTTTTTTTTTTTTTTTTGAGACGGAGTCTTGCTCTGTTGCCCAGGCTGGAGTGCAGTGGCCGGACCTCAGCTCACTGCAAGCTCCGCCTCCCGGGTTTATGCCATTCTCCTGCCTCAGCCTCCGGAGTAGCTGGGACTACAGGCGCCCGCCAACTCGCCGGCTAGTTTTTTGTATTTTTTAGTAGAGACGGGGTTTCACCGTGTTAGCCAGGATGGTCTCGATCTCCTGACCTCATGATCCGCCCGTCTCGGCCTCCCAAAGTGCTGGGATTACAGGCTTGAGCCACCGCGCCCGGCCCGTTCTAATCTAATTCTCACCACCTTTTTTTTTTTTTTTTTTTTTTGAGACGGAGTCTTGCTCTGCCGCCCAGGCTGGAGTGCAGTGGCCGGCTCTCAGCTCACTGCAAGCTCCGCCTCCCGGGTTCACGCCATTCTCCTGTCTCAGCCTCCCGAGTAGCTGGGACTACAGGCGCCCGCCTCGTCGCCCGGCTAGTTTTTTGTATTTTTTAGTAGAGACGGGGTTTCACCATATTAGCCAGGATGGTCTCGATCTCCTGACCTCGTGATCCGCCCGTCTCGGCCTCCCAAAGTGCTGGGATTACAGGCTTGAGCCACCGCGCCCGGCCACCTTTTTTTTTTTGAGACAGTCTCACTCTGTTGTCCAGGCTGGAGTGCAGTGGCACGTGATCTTGGCTCACTGCAACCTCTGCTTCCCAGGTTCAAGTGATTGTCCCAACTCAGTCTCCCAAGTAGCTGGGACATGCGCCACTATGCCTAGCTAATTTTTGTATTTTTAGTACAGATGGGATTCACTATGTTGACCAGGCTGGTCTTGAACTCTTGACCTCAGGTGATCTGCCCGCCTTGGCCTTGCAAAGTGCTGGGATTACAGGCGTGAGCCACTGCGCCTGGCCATCTCACCACCTTTTCCCATCACACAGTCTTAAACCCAGTGACCCTGGACCAGTCCTTTTTCCTAAATTATGAGCTCTGCACATCCCTGCTCCTGCGCTTTTGCTCATGCTCTCCTGCCTAGACTGCCCTCCCACATTAATTCCTCTCTAAATTGTATGCATTCTTCAATGCTAAGTTCAGACATTCATCCTGAAGCTTTGAGCTCTTGCCTCTTTAGAGTTATTGTCTTTCTCCATGTGCCCTGTTTTTGTTGTTGTTGTTCTTGTCTTTGTTTTTGTTTTTGTTTTTGTTTTTGAGACAGAGTCTTGCTCTGTCGCCCAGGCTGGAGTGCAATGGTGTGATCTCAGCTCACTGCAACCTCCACCTCCCTGGTTCAAGTGATTCTCCTGCCTCAGCCTCCTGAGTAGCTGTGATTACAGGCACCTGCCACCACGTCTGGCTAATTTTTTGTATTTTTAGTAGAGACAGGGTTTTGCCATGTTGGGCAGGCTGTCTCCAACTCCTGACCTCAGGTGTTCCACCTGCCTCGGCCTCCCAAAGTGCTGGGATTACAGGCATGAGCCACCGCACTCAGCCCATGTACCCCCTTAATACTCTGTAGGGACCCCCATTTCTCACATAGTTTGGTATTATTGAGGAAGATTGTCTAATGTATGCATAGACATTGAGAAATTCACGTGTTTTGAATAGAAAAGAGAAGCAAAGAGGAAGATATTCCAGTAATTTTGCTTATCTGATCACATATGAGAAGGAGAGTGAGATGGGACCCCAAACCTCTATTCCCTTGATCAAGTTCTGTTCCAGTATCCTCTCTTAGGGTAAGCAGAATGTAATTCTAATATTCAAAGACTGGTCTTTTCCCATACAGCATGACCTAGAAATACAATGCAAATAGTCATCTGGTTTTCACCTTAGAATTTGGCTGCTGCAGGGTGGGCGCGGTGGCTCACACCTGTAATCCCAGCACTTTCGGAGGCCGAGGTGGGAGGATCATGAGGTCAGGAGATCGAGGCCATCCTGGCTAACGCAGTGAAACATCATCTCTACTAAAAGTACAAAAAATTTGCCAGGCGTGGTGGCGGGTGCCTGTAGTCTCAGCTACTCAGGAGACTGAGGCAGGAGACTGGCGTGAACCTGGGAGGCGGAGCTTGCAGTGAGCCGAGATCGTGCCACTGCACTCCAACCTGGGCAACAGAGCAAGACTCCATCTAAAAAAGAAAAAAAAAGAATTTGGATGCTGCCTAAAGTGTAAACCTTGGTACACTTTAGGAAGAGGAGGCAACAAGCATTTCCACTTCCTGTTCCCATCATCTCACCCCACCCCATGACTATATGGGTATTATATCTGCAGGGCGAGGATAACTACCACAGAACAGAACTCCGGTTGGTAAGGTGGCCAATGCCTAAGTCCACAAGAACCCCTGCTTGTGGCCTAGGAGGCAATGCCACATTTGACCAGGGGAAGGACTGCCACACATAGGTGTCAGCCCAGTGCCAGGGGCAGGAACTGACCTCGAGGCACAGCCCAGTGAAGCCTTTTGAGATGCAGTTCCTAACGAGCCACTCCACGTACAGCCATCACCTGCCTGTGGTTGCATCAGATGCCAGCAAGGAGGTGCTGCCCACCAGTCTGTCCCGTCACAGGGCGTAGCGGATAGTTCATTTGCTCCAGTGCCTCTGACGGAATCTGCCCTCTGTGTTGTTACTGCCCTGTGTGGTCCAGTAGATGTCACTCCCTAACCTGTCCAGTCTCTCTGTAAATCAGGGCTGGGGATGAAAGGCCACACGCAGCAGCATGGGTCCACAGGACTCTCTCCTTGAGGAGAGAGACTGGAGAGGTTAAGGGATATCTAAGGGGTGTCAGGAACCCCAGGAAGAGAAGCCAGATGTACCACAGGTAGGAGAAGCAGCCTAACAATATGGACATTTCCTCATTGCTGCTGAGGGGCATCCTAGAAAACCAAAAGAATATTTCAAAGTAGACTTAAAGAGACCAAATCTTAAACACTTTAGTTCCTAACCCCTTACCCCCAGCAAAAATGCTAGACGGTGTTAACAAAGCTGTATATTGTTAACAGGAGGAAAGACTAGTTCGTAAAATAGCTACAGCTGTGGCCAGTTATGGTTCTTGGACACCTGTGTTTTTATCCGAAAACACTTTTTGATGCTCTTCTCTGAAATCAGGTTCCACATATGCAGTGATAAAACAGAAGTCCTTTTTTAAACGAAATCACCTTTGCTACTTCCTAGACAGCCACTAGATAGCGCTATAGCCTTGCTTCATCACCCTTTACCCTCACGTGGGACTCGAAGAAGGGCGATTGCATGCAATTGATGAGTTCCATAGTTTCTAATCAGCTGCTCACTAGCAAGCTTCCTTTATTTACCAGCTTCAGAATATGGGAAAGAGGATGAAGCTACCCCAAGGAAGTTTTGTATAGATTGTTATTGTGAATATATATCATGTATCCTGTGTGGGGTGGTAGCATATTTCTGCTCGTATGTAAGGGCTATCAATAAATACACTTCTAAGAAAATTTTTCCTAGAAGTGTAATAATTTGGTTGGTTGGAGGTGCCTGTGGTATCCTCTTTACATTTTACAATACAGATTATCATTCCCTGGAGATTTGCCAAAACCTTCTGGTCTATAATACATCCCTCTGTTGGGGATAATGATCATCTCAGTCTTTACGTAAGAGTTATAGAAAGGCTCATTTGCTTATATCCTGCTTTCCTGTGGGAATCCTACTTGCCTCCAATCTGATTTAGCTGACTCTGTAATAAATTAAACCAGAGCTACCCAGTCTTATCATTAACAGGTGGTTTCTGCTCGCTCCTCACAGTTGGCCTAAAGACCCTTGTATATAAGTCAGAGATCTTGGCTTCTGGAAGAAATATCAAAATAAAACTTTATAGCCTTGTGGGTAGGGGCTGAAGGGGCTGTACCAGGCACTTTTTTTTTGAAACAGAGTCTTGCTCTGTCACCCAGGGTAAAGTGCCAGGACATGATCTCGGTTAACTGCAGCCTCGACCTCCCAGGCTCAAGTGAACCCCCTGCCTCAGCCTTCCAACTACAGGCATGTGCCACCATGCCCAGCTAATTTTTTTTTGTAGAGACAGGGTTTTGCCATGTTGCCCAGGCTGGTCTCGAGCTCCTGGGCTCAAGCAATCCTCCGGCTTTGGCCTCCCAAAATGCTGGGATTACAGGCTGCACCACAGCGCTTGGCCAAAATGCACATCCTCTTTACAGGGGAAATTCCCTACTGCAGAAAGCTTTGCTTGAATGAGCTCAACTACAATGCGAATGCTGGGGCTTCTTGTGTTGACTGCGTGGTCACCACGGTTGCCGCATCCCGAGGACATGGTCACTTCCTTGACTACCTATCTTGCCTCAAATTGAACATTTGAATTGTTCCTCCTTGTTGGCTATTATGAATAATGCTACTGTGAACATTCATGTGCAAGCTTTTGTGTGGAAATGTGTTTCCAGGCTGGGCATGGTGGCTCACACCTGTTATCCCAGAACTTTGAGAGGCCGGGGCAGGCGGATCACTTGAGATCGGGAGTTCAAGACCAGCCTGGCCTACATGATGAAACCCCGTCTCTACTAAAACACAAAAATTAATTGGGAGTGGTGGTGCACACCTGTGGTCCCAGCTACTCGGGAGGCTGAGGCAGGAAAATCACTTGAACCTGGGAGGCAGAGGTTGCAGGGAGCCAAGATCGAGCCACTGCACTCCAGCCTAGGCAACCAAGTGAGACTCTGTCTCAAAAAAAAGAAATATGTTTCCAATTCTCTTGGATATATACCTAAAAGTGGAATTGCTGAGCCCCACTCTATGTTTTAATTCTTAGAAGTGACAAGCTGTTTTCCAAAGTGGCCACACCATTTTACACTCCCACCAGCAGTGAGTGACAGTGTATCATCATATAACTACTGATACTGCAGGGAGTAAACTCAGGAGTTCAGGCCTCTTTGTGTGAACTGACTTTGCTGCTGCACATGGATGCCTAGCATATTGTACCAGAGCACTTACATCTCAGGATTTCCAGGATGCCTTTGTCTAGAAGCAGGTAATTCTGCAAATGTGGACTGCTGACCCAAGACCCACCTATGGAGAACTCATTATATAGGACTGAATGAAACCAATGATGAAATTCAGATTGCGTTTTGAAATATTGTCAGTATTTTTTTTATGTTCTATATTCTACTAGGCATATGAAAAACATCTCTTTAGTCGTTTGTGTTCCATCTCTAACCCTCAATGTAATAGGCTTTAAATGTTCAAACTGAAAGGAACTCTCAACACACATAAAGGAACTACCCTAAATCTCTCTGATTATTAGCTTTGTGAGTCCTACCCTTGGTTGCTATATTATTTCAGAGGACCCTCAAAATTCATGAAATGGATAATATTGTATACTTTAGATCATCTAGTTTTCAGAAATGAGGGACCAAATGCCTCAGAATACCTACCCACCTTGCCAAACCCCCTTAGAATCCAGGATGTATTAAATATTCTGTCTAGGCGGTCAAGACTGTAGAAAATCTTTTTTTTTTTTTTTTTTTTTTTTTTTTGAGACAGAGTTTCAACTCTGTCATCTAGGCTGGAGTGCAGTGGCACAATCTTATCTCGCTACAACTTCCGCCTCCTGGGTTCAAGCAAGCGATTCTCCTACTTCAGCCTCCCGGGTAACTGGAATTACAGGCACCTGCTACCATGCCCAGCTAATTTTTGTATTTTTAGTAGAGACGGGGTTTCTCAATGTTGGCCAGGCTGGTCTCAAACTCCTGACCTCAGGTGATCCACTCACCTTGGCCTCCCAAAGTGCTGGGATTACAGGCGTGAGCCACCGTGCCTGGCCAGAATATTTTAAATGGAAAATTTAATCCAAATGGATAAATTAATATGCAGGTAAATTTAAGGATGATGCCTCCAAAAAATGCAATTTGTTGTAAAATGGGTTACGCTTAGCAAAACAGTATTTTCCTTAAATTTTTTTTTCTTTCTCTAACTATAGTATGCCTGCAAATAATCAAGCCAGGCATGGTGGCTCATACCTATAATCCCAACACTTTGGGAGCCCAAGACAGAAGATAACTGGAGGCCAGGAGTTTGAAAGCAGCCTGGGCAAGACCCTGTCTCTACAAAATTTTTAAAATTAACCAAGTGTGGTGGTGCTCACCTATGGTCCTAGCTACTTGGGAGGCTGAGGTGGGAGAATCACTTGAGCCCAGGAGATTGAAGCTGCAGTGAGCCATGTTCACACCACTCCAGCCTAGGCAACAGAGTCAGAACCTGTCTTAAAAAAAAAAAAAAAAAAGTACTTACTTGCCTGTAAATGGGAGGGACAAAACTGATACAAATTAACACGCAATTCTTACTTACCAAGTTGTTTGACATTCCTCAAAAACATTATTGAACAATATGTCTGCAAAATGAAACTATTCATAGTGCTGTGTCTGAGAATGATTAAGCTTTAAGCACCTCCTATAGCTAAAAGAAAGGCTGATAGACTTTGATTTTATTCTACTCTTGGACTCTGGTTTAGTAGGGGACTGAAGAAAATTTTTGGTTATACTATAACCAGGAGCAAGAGGTCAAAGACATAGAAATAATTAAAGGATTATGAATAAGGGTCAACAACATAGATAGTCTCAAACGCTATCGATAAGATGAAAGGGATTGAGGTGGTGCCTGCAGAAAATCTTTTCTTGGAGAAAGTACGTATTGTACTTGGTTTTACTGTTTCACACCAGGTTTTGCCAAACTTCCTATATTTTGCAAATATTCTTGAAATGCTTCCAGCAAAACTTGTGTCTGAAGAAAAAGACTTTGATCATGGAGATCCTTTTACTTCAGTATACAGATGACTTCCCTTTGAACACCTGTCACTCCTCTCAACCATCCTATTACAGATGAAGGCCTCAAGTCAGCACTTCACTGGAAATAATTTTGGACTTACTTTCCTTACCTTTTCCAAAAATGTCCCTCACTAATTCCACTATTTGTTTTTTTTTTCCCTCTTCTGGGTTTAACATAAAAATTAGCCCCTAGAAGACATATGTAGTTCCATTGGTACCATAATTTAACCACTCCTCTGATCCTCGATATTTGTATTTTTGTTTCAAAAAAAAATTTTTTTTCTTTTTTTTTTTTTTTTGAGGCGGAGTCTCGCTCTGTCTCCCGGACTGGAGTGCAGTGGCGGATCTCAGCTCACTGCAAGCTCCGCCTCCCGGGTTTACGCCATTCTCCTGCCTCAGCCTCCCGAGTAGCTGGGACTACAGGCGCCCGCCACCTCGCCCAGCTAGTTTTTGTATTTTTAGTAGAGACGGGGTTTCACCGTGTTAGCCAGGATGGTCTCGATCTCCTGACCTCGTGATCCACCCGTCTCGGCCTCCCAAAGTGCTGGGATTACAGGCTTGAGCCACCGCGCCCGGCCTTTTTTTTTTTTTTTTGAGACAGAGTCTCACTCTGTCGCCCAGGCTGGAGTGCAATGGCACAATCTTGGCTCACTGCAACCTCTGCCTCCCGGGTTCAGGTGATTCTCCCACCTCAGCCTCCCGAGTAGCTGGGATTACAGGTACCCACCATTATGCCCAGCTAATTTCTTTTGTATTTTTGTAGAGATGGGGTTTCACCATGTTGGCCAGGCTGGTCTTGAACTCCTGACCTCAGGTGATCTGCCCGCCTTGGCTTCCCAAAGTGCTGGGATTACAGGCGTGAGCCTTCGCACCTGGCCAACAACAACAATAACAACAACAAAAACAAAAACAAAGAAATTTTTTTTGAGACAGCATCTCACTCTGTCGCCCAGGCTGGAGTACAGTGGTGGATCATGCCTCACTGCAGCCTCAACCTCCTGGGCTCAAGCAATCCTCCTCCCTTAGCCTCCCAAATAGCTGGGACCACAGATGTATGCCACCATGCCTGGTTAATATTTTTTTAGAGATTGGGTCTCACTTTGTTGCCCAGGCTGGTCTCGGACTCTGGGCTCAAGTGATCCTCCTGCCTCAGCCTCCCAAAGTGCTGGGATTACAGGCAGAAGCCACCATGCCTACTCCTTTTTTTTCTTTTTGCTATTTTAAACAATGTTGCAGTGAACATTCTTGAACATACATCTCTGCTCCCATGTGTCATCATTTCCTTACATCACCACTTTCAGATTTCATTTTATTTTCCATGAAGTTTACTGAGAAGATAACGTGCTGCCGTTAGGGACTTGGAAGAACTATTGTTCAAACTGAATTGTTAAACTGGCTTCTACATGTAAGTGATGCTTTTGAAAATGAGGGTGAGAACAAACAGCTAGCCAAGGGCCTGTCTACCCCTCCTGGCGCCAGCTGATGACAGATGGCCCACCCCAAGGAGCAGAACAGCCTGCCCTGGAAATGCAGAGCAGTTTCCACCACTTTGAAACCTTTGCTGGCTGTCAGCCTAGCAGTCATCACATCTTCAGCATGGGGAGACAGGAGGCTGAGACTCAGGAAGATACTTAGCCTTAGGCCCTGAAGGTCAGGGCAAGACTCTGCCTCCTGGAACTTAACCCTGAGCTGAGGTTAAAGGGTCCTCTGCAATCCAGCTGAGGGTCAGGTTTCTGGACAGCTGAGCGGGTATTCCCTACCCTCTTGCATCCATCACAATTTAGGGAAAAAGTTCTCTTTCATACTGGTGTTTTACCTTATTTAGCAGATAAGCCAACCAGTTGACCCCAGGTGGAAATCTCCCATGTTTAAAGGGCCTGCGCTTTGTCATTACACAATTGGCTCCTTCTGATCATAGTTTCTAAAATCCTTTGCTTTTTCACTCCTTATAGAACCTTAATGCGTTTTGATAAAAACTTGAGGTCCCAGTGACTAGCTCAAGATCACACAGCTGGTCAGTAGCAAAGATGGACAGGACTAGAAGTTAATTCTGCTGCCATGTTATTTATTTATCCAATAAACCGTTTTTAAACATGCAGAATGTATGTATTAGTTACAGTACAGGGTAAGTTTCTGTAACAGGGAGATCCCCAAACTTTTCCTGTACATAACACTTTCAGAAGCAGATAGGTGGTCCAGGGCAGGTAGGCTGCTCAGCTACCTGAGGTCATTCAAGAGGTCAGATTCCTTCTGTCTTGCTGTCTGGGTTGGTAAACTTTTTTTTTGAGAAGGGGTCTCATTCTATTGCCCAGGCTGGAGTACAGTGGTGCGATCTGGGCTCACTGCAACCTCCACCTACCAGGTTCAAGTGATCCTCCTGCCTCAGCCTCTCGAGTAGCTGTGACTGCAGGCATGCACCAACAGCCCGGCTAATTTTGTATTTTCAGTAAAGACAGGGTTTCACCATGTTGCCCAGGCTGGTCTCGAACTCCTGAACTAACATGATCTACCTGCCTCGGCCTACCAAAGTGCTGGGATTACAGGCGTAAGTCACTGTGCCCAGCCAGCAAATTTTTTTTTGTTTGGTAAATGAGGACCAAATGGCAAATATTTTAGGTTTTGTGGGCCAATCATCACAACTGCTCAATTCTGCTAATGTAATGCCATAGCAACGCTAGACAATATGTAAACAAATGAGCATAGCGTGTCCCAGTAAGTTTTTTTTTTTTTTTTTTTTACAAAACCATTCTGCAGGTCAGATTTGGCCCATAGGCCAGGCACAGTGGCTCACGCCTGTAATTCCAGCACTTTGGGAGGCCAAGGTGGGCGGATCACGAGTTCAAGAGATCGAGAACATTTTGGCTAACATGGTGAAACCCGATCTCTACTAAAAATACAAAAATTAGCTGGGCATGGTGGTGCGTGCCTGTATCCCAACCACTTGGGAGGCTGAGGAAGGAGACTCGCTTGAACCCGGGAGGTGGAGGTTGCAGTGAGCCAAGATCTCCCCACTGCACTCCAGCCTGGCGACAGAGCGAGATTCCATCTCAAAAAAAAAAAAAAAAAAGATTTGGTCCATAGGTTAACAACCCCTGTCCTGACCTTTCCACCATCATATCTGTGTTCCAGAAAGAGGAAGGAGGAAATGGAGGGGTTGAATTTTCTCATAAAAATATGATCCACAAGTGGAAATAGCACAGCATAGTCACACAATAGAATACTACCCTACAACAGGAATGAAGGAACCACAACTATACACAACACGGATGAATCTCACAAGTATAATGTTGAGCAAAAGAAGCTGACACAAAAGATTGCATATTGATTAATTACATTTATATAAAGTATAAAAACAGACAAAATTAATCTATGATATTAAAAGTCAGGTTGCCTCTGTAAGGGATAGTGACAAGAGAAGACTTCTGAGATCTGGAAACGTTCTATTTCTTTTTCTTTTTTTCTTTTAGAGACAGGGTCTTACTCTGTTGCTTAGGCTGGAGTACAGTGTGCAATGGTGCAATTGTTCTATTTGTTGATCTGGATGGCATATGTTCCCATGCATGACTGTGTCCACAAGTGAAAATTCACTGAGCTTAACATTTGTGTACTTTCCTGTATATATACTCCAATAAAAAAAAAGTTTGTATAAATTTTTTTAAAAAGTGATTCTGAAGTTGCAATCACTTCTCAGGTCTATTTCGGTCAAAACTTAGTCAAAGGACCACTTATGACTGCAAGGAATCTGGGAAGTGTAGGTTCATTAATTTTTTTTTTGTTTGTTTATTTTTTCTTTTTATTTATTTTTTAATTAATTGATTTTTATTTATTTATTTATTTAAGATGGAGTCTTGTTCTGTCACCCAGGCTGGAGTACAATGGCGTGATCTCGGCTCACTGCAACCTCCACCTCCCAGGTTCAAGCGATTCTCCTGCCTCAGTCTCCTGAGTAGCTGGGATTAGAGGTGCACACCACCATGCCCGGCTAATTTGTATTTTTAGGAGAGATGGGGTATCACCAGGCTGGTCTTGAACTCCTGACCTCGTGATCCGCCCACCTCGGCCTCCCAAAGTGCTGGGATTACAGGCATGAGCCACCACGCCTGGCCTGGGAAATGCAGTTTCTAGTTGGGTGGCCATATGCCTTTAAAATTTAGAGGATTGGCCGGGCGCGGTGGCTCAAGCCTGTAATCCCAGCACTTTGGGAGGCCGAGACGGGAGGATCACGAGGTCAGGAGATGGAGATCATCCTGGCTAACACGGTGAAACCCCGTCTCTATTAAAAATACAAAAAACTAGCTGGGTGAGGTGGCGGGCGCCTGTAGTCCCAGCTACTCGGGAGGCTGAGGCAGGAGAAGGGCATGAACCCGGGAGGCGGAGCTTGCAGTGAGCTGAGATCCGGCCACTGCACTCTGCACTCCAGCCTGGGCGACAGAGCAAGACTCCGTCTCAAAAAAAAAAAAAAAAAATTAGAGGATTGTCTTATTAAAAGAAGGGAAGAATGTAATCTGAGGGGAAATTAGCAGGCTGTGCTACAGTCCACACGGCAGTCACAGGCCCATGACAGTTATCAAATCCTGCTGGGCATGACCTGTGAAGACCTCCACCCTGGCAGTAGAGTAAGTTCTCTTATTAGCCCACCTGGCTGCCCTTGCTACTGTTTTCTGGGAATAATTCCCTTGATCTTAGTTCTCTGTATTATCTGAGTTTACTCTCAGATAGGTTATTTGATTACTATGGAGCATGGTCATACTTTTTTGTCCTTTTCCCTTTTGCTTTTTTTTCTGCTTGGAACTTGGATATGGCAGGAGCTGCATCAGCTATCTTGGGGCCATGAGGGAATCTTAGAAACCTCAGCCCTGATTTCCTTAGTCTTACGACATTAATAACAGGTTACTTCTGACATTCTTCTATGAGAAAATAAACTCTTATGGTTTAAACCACTGACATTGGGTCTTTGTTATGCAGAGCCAAACACAATTCTCAACTGATATGGAAGGCCTTCCTAAGAAGATGACATTTAAGCTGAGGCTCGAAGGGTCAGCAGGTGACAGATACCAGAATAGCAGAGGAAAGCCAAAAGCCCTTTCCACTCCACTCCACTGTTGACTGTCTATCATATTCTGTCTATCATATTCTAGGCAGGGAGATAGGGGACTGGAGAAGTCAGGAGAGATTTCAAGGTAGGATTTATTGGCCAGGAATGATATTGATGCTGTGAGGAAAGGAGGGCTTGGTGATGTGCTCTCATCTCCATGTGTACGTTTCCTTCATGGCACTTGTCACACAAAAGTTGTGATGACATGAGGAACACCCACCTGCCTGTTCTGCTAGACTGGAGTCTCCATGAGGGCAGGGACAACGCTTTCGACTGTTTATCATTGGCATAATGCCTGGCAGATGGCAACCATGGAACAAGTTATTGGATAGGCCATAGTGGAAAGAGCTAGGGTAAGAGGAGGGAGAGAAAAGGCACAGAAGCAGAAGAGTAGAGAACCTGGGATTGTGCAGGCTCCTTATTAAGGGGACACCATCCCATTAGAGTACCACAACACTCCTCCGAGGCAGACAAGGGGGATTGTGGTCAAATGGTTGCTTCAGGCACCCACATGGCATGGGCTGTCCAGCTCACGCTGGCTACCCAACAGTCTCTCCTGGCTCTCCTGGCTACCCAACAGGCATGAGCTCTGGGTTGGCTATCTGTTGTACTCCCCTCCCTAGCCATAACAATTGATCCAAGAGATGGGTACATGACTTAGCCTGGACAATTAGAGTCATTTCCCAGGAATTTTTAAACAAGAGCTTAGCCGGGCGCGGTGGCTCAAGCCTGTAATCCCAGCACTTTGGGAGGCTGAGACGGGCGGATCACGAGGTCAGGAGATCGAGACCATCCTGACTAACACAGTGAAACCCCGTCTCTACTAAAAATACAAAAAATTAGCCGGGCGAGGTGGCGGGCGCCTGTAGTCCCAGCTACTCCGGAGGCTGAGGCAGGAGAATGGCGTAAACCCGGGAGGCGGAGCTTGCAGTGAGCTGAGATCCGGCCACTGCACTCCAGCCCGAGCGACAGAGCAAGACTCCGTCTCAAAAAAAATTAAAAAATAAAAAAATAAAAAAATAAACAAGAGCTAAGAAAAGTAACTACTTCCCCTGCAGCTGTAAGAGTGTGAGCCTGGGTTTCCTATCATCTGGTCAAACTTCCTAGAGGTGGCCAGCCTGGGGTGATGAGCCTGACAGCCAGAGAAAAGCAGGGAAAGAGCCACAGAAACAAAACACCAGGGATTTTCAAATCCCTGGTTCCCATATGCCTCAGGTCAGCTCCACCCTGCCCTTTCTAGTTTATAAGCCAATAACTTCCTTTTGTGTTTAAGAGTGTTCGTGTTGAGTTTCTCTCTTGAAATCTATCAACTACCTTTCTCTCCAAAATGCACCCTGAATCTGACCGTTTCTCATCATCTCCACTGCTACTAGCCTGGTCCAAACTACTAATATGTTTTGTCTGGATGAATATAACAGACTCCCAATGGTCTCCCTGTTCCTCTCTTGCTCTCTTACAATCCATTTTCCACCCAGAGAGCCAAGTGATCTTAGACAAATGTCAATTAGATCATGTCACTTCCCTGCCTAAACCCTCCAGCAGCTTCTCATCACTTTTAGGGTAAAATATAACACCTTACCCTGTTTTTCAAGGCCCTCCATGATCCACTCCTGTCTATCCTCTGACTTTATTCCATGCCACTTCCCCCTCATCACTATGATTCAGCTATATTGGCCATCTTTTTGTCCCAGACACATTAAGCTCATTATTTCTTTTTTTTTTTTTTTTGAGGCAGAGTCTCGCTCTGTCGCCCAGGCTGGAGTGCAGTGGCGCGATCTCGGCTCACTGCAAGCTCCGCCTCCCGGGTTCACGCCATTCTCCTGCCTCAGCCTCCTGAGTAGCTGGGACTACAGGCGCCCGCCACCGCGCCCGGCTAATTTTTTTTTGTATTTTTAGTAGAGACGGGGTTTCACCATGGTCTCGATCTCCTGACCTTGTGATCCGCCCGCCTCGGCCTCCCAAAGTGCTGGGATTACAGGCGTGAGCCACCGCGCCCGGCCTCATTATTTCTTCAGTGTCTTTGTACCTGCTTTCTTTTTTTTTTTTTTTTTGAGATTAAGTCTCACTCTGTCACCCAGGCTGGAGTGCAGTGGTGTGATCTCAGCTTACTGCAACCTCCGCCTCCCGGGTTCAAGAAGTTCTCCTGTCTCAGCCTCCTGAGTAGCTGGGACTACAGGTGCCTGCCACCACACCTGTCTAATTTTTTTGTTTTTAGTAGAGACAGGGTTTCACCTTGTTGGTCAGGCTGATCCTGAACTCCTGACCTCAGGTGATACACCCACCTTGGCCTCCCAAAGTGCTGGGATTATAGGCATGAGCCACCATGCCTGGCCTTTGTACTTGCTTTTTCAGGTCTTTGCATGGTTAACCCCTCATCATTCAGTTTTTAGTATAGATTCACAGAGGGCTGGGCGCGGTGGCTCAAGCCTGTAATCCCAGCACTTTGGGAGGCCGAGATGGGCGGATCACAAGGTCAGGAGATGGAGACCATCCTGGCTAACACGGTGAAACCCCGTCTCTACTAAAAAATACAAAAAACTAGCTGGGCGAGGTGGCGGGTGCCTGTAGTCTCAGCTACTCGGAAGGCTGAGGCAGAAGAATGGCATAAACCCAGGAGGCGGAGCTTGCAGTGAGCTGAGATCCAGCCACTGCACTCAAGCCTGGGTGACAGAGTGAGACTCCGTCTCAAAAAAAAAAAAGATGTTCACAGAAATGATCACTGCTATAATTATCTTTTAATTATGTTTTTGCTTACTTTTTGTTGGCTGTCTATCTCCCCTAGAGTTTGAGCTCCAAGAGAGCGGGGCTCTCACCCATCTTATTTACCATGTATCTACACAGTAGATACTCAAATAACATTTATTCAATGAATACATGAATGCATTAAAAAATGAGGAGGAGCTGGAGTTCCAGGCAGCCCCTAGGTTCCCTGTTGGGTCTTCTTTCCTCTGCCCCATGTACACACAGTATACACTGTTGACTAATGTTTAACTCATAGAGGAGTTTGGGCTTGACATATGACCTCACTCAGCCTCTGTTTCATTTGTGAAGTAAGAAATAAGTGTGGGCGGCTGGGCATGGTGGCTCACGCCTGTAATCCCAGCACTTTGGGAGTCTGAGGTGGGCAGATCACGAGGTCAGGAGATCGAGACCATCCTGGCTAACACGGTGAAACCCCATCTCTACTAAAAATACAAAAAATTAACCAGGCGTGATGGCACGTACCTGTAGTCCCAGCTACTTGGGAGGCTGAGGCAGGAGAATTGCTTGAACCGGGGAGGCAGAGGTTACAGTGAGCCAAGATTGCACCACTGCACTCCAGCCTGGGTGACAGAGCCAGACTCCATCTCAAAAAAAAAAAAAAAAAAAAAGACATAGGAGTGGGCTTATGCGAAATAAGCCCACTCCTCACTAAACCAACAACGATTGCTTAAGATGCACGGAGCCAGTTGAAGGAAAAGTCCATAGACTATCAGAGTTGAATGGCACTGCCCAGGTGGGAGGAGCACCTCATTCCTGCTTCCCCACCAAATTGCTTGCCTTGGCCTGCTTCCTACTCTCTGGGTCACTGGTGCTCACACAGCCTTTCCCAACCCCCACCTCCAAAGGTCATATTTTACAGCTCCTTGTGAGGAATTCACATGATGCCATGACCTTCACTATGAGAAAGCACAGGCTGTAAAAGGCCAGCCTGGCTCCCTGCTCTGTGGTTAAGTATTGATGATGATATTGGGCAATAGAGACCTGGAGTGGGCACACTACATATTCCCCTGCAGTGATGGAACCCACAGACCACAGGTGCTCGGCAGTTCATTCTCCTGCCTGCCCAGAGGATCCGGATGTTTTCTCTTTACTAGAAGCCAACACATAAGAAAGAAAGCACTGGACTCCTGGTGCTTTCGGATTGTGAAAGTCAGGTGGAGTCTGTTTGCACTCTGAGTCCACTCATTCAAGAGGTCACTCACCCCGGAGTGATAGAGGAGGCTCCAGGCCTGGGTGTGTGCTAAGGCCAGAGCTACCAGATGGGTTCAGCTGCTGCAGGCTCTCCAGGCACTGTCCCCTAAGTGACAGCTGTTACTGTCTGGGAGAGCTCAAGTGCAAAGACTATCCTGTTCTCCCATAAAGAGGAGAAAGAGGAAGATACAGAAATTGGTGCTGCTCCCAACAGCAGATCAAGGCAGTCCTCAGGAACTCAGGATCCAGGGTGAGTGTCCTCATCTTGCCTTGGGGATGGGTGGCCCAGGTCTTTGGCAGAAGTCACAGTCCAATAATATGGTTAAGCCCTGTTTAAAATGCAGGGATCTCCCCGAGGGGCTTAAGGAGACAAGACAACTAAATGCAGTATGACATCCTAAATGGGATCCTGGAACAAGAAAAGAACATTAAAGGCAAAACTAATGAAAAGCAAATAAGGCATGAAGTTTAATTTAATCATGCAAATAACAACATGATACGCACTCTAGAAGCAAACTGGATACGTGCTTTGATAGAAATATGTCTTTGGCCAGGCGCAGTGGCTCACGCCTGTAATCCCAGCATTTTTGGAGGCCGAGGCAGATCGATCACCTGAGGTCAGGAGTTCGAGATCACCCCGGCCAACGTGGTGAAACACCATCTCTACTAAAAATACAAAATTGGCCAGATGTGGTGGCTCATGCCTGTAATCCCAGCACTTTGGGAGGCTGAGGAGGATGGATCACCTCAGGTCAGAAGTTCAAGCCCAGCCTGGCCAATGTGGTGAAACCCCGTCTCTACTAATAATATAAAAATTAGCTGGTTGTGGTGGTGGGCACCTATAATCCCAGTTACTCGGGAAGCTGAGGCAGGAGAATCACTTGAACCCAGGAGGCGGAGTTTGCAGTGAGCTGAGATGGAGCCATTGTACTCCAGCCTGGGCAACAAGAGTGAAACTCTGTCTCAAAAAAAGAGAAAGAAATATGTCCTTTGTTTCTGCGGCATCTGACAAAGCCAGAGAGGGTCGACTCTCGTTTCTAGATTTGTATCCAGTTTGTCATTTTAGTTTTTTGTTGGTCAGTATGTGTTTATTGTAACAATATTAAAAGTATTTTAAACATACTTTGGCCAGGTTTGGTGGCTCATGCCTGTAATCCCAGCATTTTGGGAGGACAAGGTGGGCAGGTCGCTTGAACTCAGAAGTTCAAGGCCGGCCTGGGCAACATGATGAAACCTTGTCTCTACAAAAAATACAAAAATTAGCCAGGCATGGTGGCACATGCCTGTTGTACCAGCTGCTCAGGAGGCTGAGGGGGGAGGGTTGCTTGTGTTCGGGAGATGGAGGTTGCAGTGAGCCCAGATGGTGCCATAGCACTCCAGCCTGGGTGACAGAGCCAGACTCTGTCTCAAAAAACAAAAAACAAACAAACACCACTCCACTGTGGACAGTAGCTTATCTGCGTCTTTGTACACTGATCTGATTAGTTCCATTAATTAAATATCCAAAATTGGAACTGTTGTCTCAAAAGGTACAATAAATACCTACATTTAAAAATGCATACAAAGGCTGGTGCAGTGGCTCACACCTGTAATCCCAGCACTTTGGGAGGCCAAGGCGGGTGGATCACCTGATGTCTGGAGTTCGAGACCAACCTGGCAAACATGGTGAAATCCCGTCTCTAGTAATAATACAAAAATTAGCTGGGTGTGGTGGCACATGCCTGTAATCCCAGCTACTCAGGAGACTGAGGCAGGAGAATTTCTTGAACCTGGGAGGCGGTGGTTACAGTGAGCTGAGATCACACCATTGCACTCCAGCCTGGGCAACAAAAACAAAACTCCATCTCAAAAAAAAAAAAAAAAGCATACAAATAGACAAAATATACATATAAATACATTAAAATGGAATTACATGTATTGTTCTCATGAAGGTAGTATATACCCATAAGAAACCACACAATACAGAAGTGGTCAGTGTGCATGTCCCACGTGTCTAAATCTCATCCCACACCCTAGAGGAAGATTGTGTTTGGTTTCTCAACTTCAACACTTTTCTCTGTGAGTTCAGGGGGTTTGTATATGGGACAGGGCCTGTGGCTGATGTTACTAATCAATCCAGGCACTTTTACGTCTGAGACTTGATGGAATGTCACAATCCTTTTTGGACAGTGCTCTGGACAGTCAGTTGGAGCTAGAACACAAGATCACATCTGTTGGCCATTCCTGTAACTTTGTCTTTCCATGATTTTAGATGGGTAGGTAGGCAGATAGATAGATAGATGGATGATTGATAGATAGATAGATAGATAGATAGATAGCTAGATAGATAGATAGATAGATAGATAGAATCTCCCTCAAATGAGTAAGTAGGCAGTGTGCATGTGAGTCCTTGAAAGTCTAAGAAAAGGCCAGGCACGGTGGCTCGGGCCTGTATTCCTAGCACTTTGGGAGGCTGAGGCGAGTGGATCACCTGATGTCACGAGTTCAAGACCAGCCTGGGAAACAGGGTGAAACCCCATCATTACTAAAAATACAAAAAATAGCCGGGTGTGGTGGCAGGCACCTGTAGTCCCACTACTTGGGAGGTGGAGGCACAAATAAGAACTGCTTGAACCCAGGAGGCGTAGGTTGCAGTGAGCTGAGATCATGTCACTGCACTCTAGCCTGGGCGACAGAGCAAGACTCTGTCTCAAAAAAAAAAAAAAAAGTCTAAGAAAGGTCTTTTTTTCTCCCTGACTTCCGTCTCCACCTTGACACATGAATGATCATTCACATATGAAAAGCTTAAGTCAGTATTGTATTTGTGTCAAAATATTTTCCCTTACAATTTGTAGATATGCCTTTTTAGTTTTCTCAGAGCATTTAGTGCTGGAGGAAACTCTGATGTAAAGCTAGTCCTTTTGTTGATACTCCGATTTTCTGTCTGGCTGTTTGCCATCCAGTTGTTTTTGAATGCCCCTGGCTGAGCGTCCAAAGGCTATTTGGGTCTGAGATTTTTGTGCTCCTAAGGCAGTGACAGAGTGTGAGGGGGCCTGAGAATGCTTCGATCCTCCCTGTACGCTTTTTTTCTTGGTGTCCTATGGCATGTTTTATAATTGATCTGTTCAAAACCCTTCTCTTGTTTTATTTCAGTTACGTTTATCTCCATTCCTTCTCCCTTCCTCCTCCTCCCCAAGAGACAGTTTAATGTGTTTAATGTGTGTCCTTTTAAAAAATGTGTTATTGGGCCAGGTGCAGTGGCTCACGCCTGTAATCCCAGTACTTCGGGAGGCCAAGGCAGGCGGATCACCTGAGGTCAAGAGTTCAAGACCAGCCTGGCCAACATGGTGAAACCACATCTCTACTAAAAATACAAAAATTAGCCAGGCGGTAGTGAAATGCGCCTGTAAATCCAACTACTTAGGAGGCTAAGACAGGAGAATCGCTTGAACCCAGGAAGCAGAGGTTGCAGTGGGCAGAGATCGTGCCACTGCACTCCAGCCTGGGCGACAGAGTGAGACTTCGTCTCAAAAAAAAAAAAAAAAAAAGCAAATAAGCAAAATAACTTAGTAATTTTGATATTGGCCCGAATAATATATGCTGTCAAAATTAATTTTACCTATTTCTTTTTGTTTTTTAAAGTATAGATGGTAGAACATTTTATATTAAGTAGTAATAGTACAGGTAGTACAAGATGTCAAAATGTCTGACTGTTTTGAGATTGACTGAGGTTCAGTTTATTATTAATAGTTGGGACGGAAATAGGCCTACAGGAAGTAAGGGATTTATCCAGAGAGCATGGGTTCAGGTTCTTCCCTTGCAAACAACAGAAACCAATTCTGCTGATAACTTATTCAAAAAACAAAAATCAAACAAAAAAAGCTCTCGGGATCGGGGCAGGGGGTGCCCTCTCAGCATCAGGAGCCCGCAGCTGTTTGCCTCTGGCACTTTTCCCTTTTCTCCTCTCTGTGCCGTAGGCATGCCAATTCCCAGGAGTGAGGCGTAATAGGCCCAGCCTTTGACACGTGGGGAAACACAGGCCTGTGATTGGCTACCGCATGACACTCAAGGGACAATTGCTACGGCAACGCGTGGGCGCGCTGTGGGCTCATAGAAGCCAGGTGGGGACGCTGGACAGGTGAAGACCCGAGATGTCCTTTGCAAGGGTCCCAGAGCCCGTCAGTGACTCAGTCATCCTCACTCCCAGATCAGTGCTCCTCCACAAATGCGATGGCTTTTAATAAAGATTTGAGTCACCCGCTTCTACAGACTCTGCCCGTCCAGGCTCCACGTGCTCCTGGGTTCGTTTGGGTCGTTTTGGTCCCATAACTTTGGGCCAGAGGAGATCTGGATTTGGGCACGGAGGGAGATCAAACTCGGGTGGGATATCCAGTCATGCTCTCTGCTTTGTTTCCAGGAATCTTCAGGGCTTCTCTGCCCAGGGGCCAGAACCGAGGAGGCAAGGAGGGCTGCTGGGGCCAAGGGGCCTAAGGACCTCGTTGCCAGCGGTACACACCACCAGGAGCAGGGACATGAAGCACAGTGAGGGGGCTGCCGGAGACCCAGCTGGTACTGTGGTGCCCCAGGAGCTGCTGGAAGAGATGCTTTGGTTTTTTCGTGTGGAAGATGGTAAGTGGTGAGAGATTGACGGCAGGGGTCGGGGTGTGCCCCTCAACACAGAGCAGAGTTTGGCTGAAGGCCCTGACACTGTGGTCCCCTCCAGGTCAGGCGGCACATTTCCTCCAAGACAGGGACTTAGTCTGGGGTACCCAGAGGGCTCTTGCTGGACCGCCCCTTCCTTTTTCTCAGGGTGTGGTCGCTTATTTATGCAGCCCTCCAATCATCACAACATTTATTAAGCTCCTACTTTATACCAGACAGTGTTCTCAGTACTGGGGCAACAATAGTGAACAAAATACAATAAAAATCTCTGCCTTCATGGAGCATACATTCTAGTGAGGATTAAAAATAAACAACTAGGCCGGGCGCGGTGGCTCAAGCCTGTAATCCCAGCACTTTGGGAGGCCGAGACGGGCGGATCACGAGGTCAGGAGATCGAGACCATCCTGGCTAACACGGTGAAACCCCGTCTCTACTAAAAAAATACAAAAAATTAGCCGGGCGAGATGGCGGGCGCCTGTAGTACCAGCTACTCGGAGGCTGAGGCGAGAGAATGGCGTAAACCCGGGAGGCGGAGCTTGCAGTGAGCTGAGACCCGGCCACTGCACTCCAGCCTGGGCGACAGAGCGAGACTCCATCTCAAAAAAAAAAAAAAAAAAAAAAAAAAAAAAAAAAAAAAAAACTAAAATGCATAGTGCATTGGTGATGAGTAATAAAAAGAAAAATTAAACAGAGAAAGAGAATAGGAAGTATGTAGCAAGGGCAGTAATGTGGTCAAGGAAAGCCTCACTAAAAAGGTAACATTTTTATCATCAGGCAGGTGACTTGCAGGAAACTAAGGCGTTAGCTATGCAGATTATTTGGGGGAGGAACATTCCTGGAGGGAGGACAGCAAATGCAAAAGCTCTGAGGCTGGGCCCTCCTTCGTTTTGGTACAGCATGGACAAATCTTGAGTGTCCACATTCAGTTTAGTTACTGTATGTATTCTCTGTGGGCAGTTGCCATTCCTTCCACCCTTCTCCCTGCCTTCTTTCTTTCCTTTTTTTTTCTTTCTTTTTTCTTTCTTTTTTTTTTTGTCTTTTTTTTTTTTTTTTTTTTGAGGCAGGGTCACTCTGTTGCCCAGGTTGGAGTGCAGTGGCGCAATCTTGGCTCACTGCAAGCTCTGCCCCCTGGATGCAAGTGATTCTCAGCCTCCCAAGTAGCTGAGATTACAGGCGTGCACCACCACACCCGGCTAATTTTTGTATTTTTAGTAGAGACAGGGTTTCACCATGTTGGCCAGGCTGGTCTTGAACTCCTGACCTCAGGTGATCCACCTGACTCGGCTTCCCAAAGTGCTGGGATTATAGGTGTGAGCCACTGCGCCCAGCCTTCTTTCTTTGCCTTGTGCCAGCCCCTGGCAAAACTCAAGACTGTAAAGTTTATCTTGGCCCACCTGTCCCCTGCCCTCTGCAGCCTCTGCCCTTCACCCCTGTGGCCCCACTGTTATTTAACTGCAGTACTGTCTCCTCCATTAGATTAGGGCTTCTCCAGAGTAGAGACTGTGTCTTCCACCCTCCCACCTGTTACACTGGGAGTGCCCCAGGGCAAGGGGCTCATCTTGGATTAGGGTCTCCACGCAAAGGACAGTTGATACCGTAAGCTGGGTCTGAGCCCAGGGCCCAGCTGTTAGTGGGCTTGAGAGGTGCCTGGCCACTCCTCAGGGCTCTGTCCTGTGTGTCCCTCCCCAGCAACTCCCTGGAATTACTCCATCCTTGCCCTGGCAGCTGTGGTGGTCATGATAAGCATGTTCCTCCTGGGAAGGAGCATCCAGGCAAACAGGTGAGGAGCTGGTCCTGAGGGGATGGGGTGGTCTCTGAGGGGTAGAGGCCCTGCCTTCCCAGAGGGAAGCCTAGAGAGGAGTCACTTAGGGATCATGGCTGTCCACCCTTTGGGACAGCAAAATTCAGCCTTCAGTGTCCTTCGAGAACCCAAAGCTGTTAAAAACAAAACAAAACAAAAAACAGCAATAGTCCCTGATTACCACCCCCTGGCCCTGGACAGGAAGCAGGCATGACCTGGAGGAGTGTAGCCATTCAGAAGGGGAGCTTGCCCCTCTCACCCTGTCAGGACACATGCACCTCAGCAAGGTCGATGAGTGGCTGTCCACAGGTACAGCAGAACTGTTCCCCCTACGACGCAGGCAGAATCTCTGGGCTGACAGCTTACCACCACTGGGTCCCTCCACTATGGCCAGGAAGTCTAGGGGTACCTTGAATAAAACCAATCTGGAGAGAGGACAGACTCGTGGGAGTTATTAGGTTAAGAAAGTGGGTAGTGGGAGCCAATGAAGGTGGTTGGGGGAGGGGAGTGATGTGTACACGATGGGGTTTTAGAAACATGACTGGTGGTGTGCCTAGGATGGTTTAGAGAAGGAAACACCCAGAAACAGAGAGATTAGTTAGAAATTTCCTACAGTAGTGTGAGGGATGAGGTGTGTGGTGACAAGGACTGTGCTAAGTAGGATAACAGTCCAAGGTTAGAGACAGTGAAAAGGTGAAAAGAACACAGGAATCAAGAGTCAGGAGGCTTAAGTGCACACCCCAACTATGTGCATGCTTAGCTTTTTTTTTTTTTTTTTTTTTTTGAGACAGTCTCTCTCTTGCCTAGGATGGAGTGCAATGGTGCAATCTCAGCTCACTGCAACCTCTGCCTCCCAGGTTCAAGTGATTCTCCTGCTTCAGTGTCCCAAGTAGCTGCAATTACAGGCACAACCACACCCAGATAATTTTTGTATTTTTAGTAGAGACGGAATTTTGCCATGTTGGCCAGACTGGTCTCAAACACCTGGCCTCAAGTGATCCACCCGCCTCAGCCTCCCAAAGTGCTGGGATTACAGGCATGAGCCACTGCACCTGGCCTCCATGAACTACATTTCCTCACTTGGAAGGTGGCGGGGCGGAGGGGGGGGTGGCAATGATACTTGAGTTCACAGGTGACAGTAAGGATTCCTTGAAATGACACACACGCAAGCGTAAGTCATTTCTCTGTTGAAGGAATATCCAACCATTGCTGCTTCTCCCCTAGTAGCTCCCAAACTGCATACACAATTTTCCCTTCAGATTCTTTAAGCCATTTGGGAGACCCAGTCCTGCCCCAAACACTCAGCCCCCTTGATTAACACTGTTCCCTGTCCCTCCAGAAAACAAAAGATGCAACCACCAGAAAAAGAAAATCCAGAAGTCCTGCATTTGGATGAGGCCAGAACCAAGGATCACAACAGCCTAAACAACCTAAGAGAGACTTTGCTCTCAGAAAAGCCAAATTCGGCCCAGGTGGAACTTGAGTTAAAAGAGAGAGATGTGCTGTCAGTTTTCCTTCCAGATATACCAGAAACTGAGAGCTAGTGAGGGTTCAGAGAAGTCCCACCCTAAGCCAGACACATGATCTGGGCTCAGCTCAGTGGCCTGAAACCTCTCAGGTTTTACAGTCTCTCCCAAGCAGCCCGCTTTTTTCTTTTCTTTTCTTTTCTTTCTTTCTTTCTTTCTTTCTTTCTTTCTTTCTTTCTTTCTTTCTTTTCTCTTTCTTTTCTTTCTGTGTCTTTCTTTTCTTTCTTTCTTTCTTTCTTTTTTATAGCAGATACAATGAATGAACTGCAAGCAAACTAAAATTCTGTTATTAAAAAAAATCTTTTATTAAAATGCTCCTGGAAGTCAGCAGGTGGTATTGCATAGTTTGTTCAGATGGCAGTGGTACACACACACATACACACACAAGTGGCCTGGAGCAAAAGTGCAAAATCCGTAGCTGGCCTGTGGGTCGGGAAGCCTGGCTAGGACTCCAAGCATGTGGTCTTGAGTAGTTCACAGCCCTGCTCTGACCTCAGCTCCTCTATTTACAGAATGAGACTGAAGACTGGGTCAGAGATGCTGTTTGCAATACAACAGCAGTCCTGAGACTGCTGAGAGGGGAAGAAGCAGGCTTCCAGGCCCAGAACCCCCTTCCCAATCCTTCCACCCACCAGGGCCCTTTCCTTTCCCTGCTTGTCTGCTAAGAGTCTGTGCAAGACTTCCCTTGGACCTGGCGTGTGGTAAACAAAATCAGACAACTACCACACTGCCTGCCTTGGAGAGCCTTTTCTTGCCAACGGTGGGATCTGAAAGGAGTGTCCTGATCCCATGTCTGAGCCATGGTGTCCTGGTATAAGCTGCGGTGACACCACCAAATAACATATGCAAAAATTTGCTTTATTAACCCAAAATGCTTTAGGTTCTAAAGTGGGCTTTGAACACTCAGACTCATTGCTGAGGGTCCTGGGTCCTACCAAACCAGACGACAAACGGGTATACTCTATTTCCACCTGCAAGGGGCCAGGCCCTGTAGCCCCTGGATGGGTCTGATGCTGCTGTGGGCTCCCTGGAGCCCTGGGTAACTCACTGGAGTGACAACTTTCTTTTTTTTTTTTTTGAGACGGAGTCTTGCTCTGCCACCCAGGCTGGAGTGCAGTGGCCGGATCTCAGCTCACTGCAAGCTCCGTCTCCCGGGTTTATGCCATTCTCCTGCCTCAGCCTCCCGAGTAGCTGGGACTACAGGCGCCCGCCTCGTCGCCCGGCTAGTTTTTTGTATTTTTAAGTAGAGACAGGGTTTCACCGTATTAGCCAGGATGGTCTCGATCTCCTGACCTCGTGATCCGCCCGTCTCGGCCTCCCAAAGTGCTGGGATTACAGGCTTGAGCCACCGCGCCCAGCCTGGAGTGACAACTTTCTTCTGCAGCCCGGATCATTAAACTTGACAGAGCTGGTCCTGAGGTTCTTTGGACAGAGTCCTTAACAGTGGGAAAACATGGGGAATCTGTCTGCTGGTGAAAGAACTCTGGGGCTCCTTACATTGGACAACCCACAGCCCCCTCCCTTTTATCCTCATTGAGACGTCAAGTGTTGGAAATACCCCTTCCTGGGGCTTCTTCGCCCCGCCCAGGCTGTCCATTGGATTATTTTAACTAGATTTTCCTTGAATAAACTGTGGGGTTTGTAGCCTGGGCCTTCTGTGAAGTCAGCAGATGACAGGAGGGCCAGGCTCTGGCCTCTGAAACTGCAGCCGCCCTGCCTCTCCCGTCCACCAGGTGGCACAAGGACCCCAGGGCTGTCATTCTGCAGGTTCTTCTCAGGCCTGACATTGACAGAGCTGTCCACCTAGACCGTCCACTAAGGGCCACAGCTGGCCCAACTGTAGCTGGAGCAGGAAGGGCTGATGGCAGCAGGATGGACACTGCAATTTCTTCCTACTTAAGGCTGAACCCAGGTCTCTGGGTTGTCACAGTGGCTGTTTCCCTCCAGGGCCACAGATGCGGTGGTTACCATGAAGACCAAGGCCAGGAGGGAACAGAAGCAGCATCCCTGCCTGCCACTGCAGCTCACACAGTGAACTGAGTGTAGGGACACTGCTTGGTGCTGGAGGTGGGGTCTGCTGTCCATCAGAGGGAAAAGCCGGTGGTGAGAAGCCAGCCCCTGCCCCGCTGCAGTCCTGTCCACCCACCGAGCCTGGGGTTCCTGGGGAAGGGTCCTCAGAAGATCTTGAAGCCCTTCAGGAGGGTCAGGGTAGGCGCCTTGCGCTTGCTCTGGGCCCGGGATGACTTCACGGTGACCAGCTTGGCCTGGGCCACGGTGGGCATCTCCTTCAGGCTGACAGTGGAGAGTGTGTTGAAGGTGCAGCTGGCCAGCCCATGCCGGGCGGTGAGTGGGGCCTGGTGGGGCAGGGCCCTCTCCTCGGAGATGAAGAGGGGCCGGGTCAGGGGGCTCTTCTCCAGCTCCCGCCGTGCCTCTCGCACTGCCTCATGGAAGACGTGCTGCACGTGCTCAAAGTCCAGACAGGCAGAGACCTCGAAAAACAGGCACCCAAACCTGCCTGCCAAAGCCACACCCTCTGCCTTGGTGACTTGCCTGGTGAGGAAGCAGGGTGAGGCAGGGAGTTAGGAGCAGGCTGTGCCAAATCAGGCAGACCAGCTCCTACACCCGGCGCCCCATGGACTAGCTGGGTGGCCTGGGGTCATCTTCACCTCTCTGAGTCTCAGTGTTCTCATCGGTATAATGGGTTACTGACCTCTGCCCCTCAGGGTTGTTAGGATTACGAAAGACAATTTGTTTCAAGTGCTTAGCACAGTACCTGGCACAGAGTCAGTGCTCAATAAATGGTAGCTGATGTTACCCAAGCCAGAATTTTGGGATGAGGATGAGGGTAAGAAGCTACTCCAAACCCCCTCTGCTGAACCCTGCCTGTGGCTGGAGGAAGCAGGCCATTCCCAGTCCCATCTCTTCTCTACCCCAACATGGGTCCCTGGGGCAGGAAACGGGCCACCCACAGCTCTGGCTTGTGGGATCAGCTCTAGAGAGAAGCAGTCGTTTGGATTGAAGGGTTAGACCACAGAGGTGACTCCAGAAGCCTGCGGTTGGCAGAGTTCTCAGGGCTCCTGGGATGTTCTGTCTGCCTCTCCAGGGCAGAGGCAGGAGAGGGCAGGGGTGACAACATTTCATGGTGAGGAGGGCAAAAGGAGAGAGGGGGCAACACCTATTCTGGCTTGGTCCTACACCACCTCCCGTGAAGGGAGGATAGAATATCCGAAACTTGGGAAGGTCGTGGAGGTTTCTGACCTGAAAGCCATGGGAATCGAGGTGGGAGGAAAAAGAAGACTGGCTCTTGCGTAGGTCGGATGATGTCTAGAAGAGTGAAGAGATGGGGGGGCAGTCCCTGAGGTCTTGGGGCCGATATTCCACTGGCTGCATCTTCCTGACCTACTGCTGAGCTGTCCCACTGCTCACTCCCGAGGATAATGGCACAGCCGCTAGATGAGAGGAGGCACTCCAGTGGGCCATGACGGGAAAAGTTTCTGAGCCCAAGGCTGACCTGGCAGGAGCAGGGGCTGAGAGTGGGCTAGCTGCCCAGGGTGCCACTCCATGGTAGGGGAGTCTCAGAGACAGTGAGTGACTGGGACAAAAAGAGTCAGAGGCATCGAATCTATTCCCCACCCAGGGCTGTTTTCTGCCAGTAAGCTCACCGCTTCCTGAGGAACCATTTTGGAAAGAACACTTGCTATTATGTGCTTTTATGATGAGCTTGAATCTGCAACTTTGTCATTGTGGGGGCCTGAATACTGAATTTTCACAAACACAAACCCCGTGTGTGTGCATGTGTGTGAGTGGGTGACAGAGGCACAGAACATTGTTCTTTTTCTTATTTTGTTGCATCCTAGTGAAAATTTTATCAGCGGCTTGGGAAGCACCAATCTAACCCACATTTTACCCTTCAAACAGTGAGACAGTCATGGGAGACAATGACCAATGCTCAGCTAAAAGTTAGACTTCCTGTGTTTCCCAGAATCTCAATTTACTAAACTCGGGACTTGATCGAAGAATGAAATAGGAATACATTGTCCTAAGTTGTTTTTAGGGAACGGGTGGGATCAGCTTCATTTGAGCATGTATTCTTTGTTATTTGCTCCCAAACCATTTTAGACAATCCCTTTGGCAAAGATTGGGGTCAAAAGAGTGATTCGTAGTTTTTGTCCCTGTATTGAAACTGGCCTATTCACAATCCAGTTTTCTGACCCCTAAGAGGGTCTGCGATTCCTCAAAGACTACCTTCAGCAGCTTTCAGGTCACATGACTTCCCTCATTCACGGAGACAAATTACAATTTGCCTGGGTCTGAGGGCTTGGCCACCTTTGAAGGCCTCTCACCATAGTCCCCCTTCACGGTCCCACACCTTTCTTTTCCCATCTGACCCGTTCTAAACAAAGGGTCCCCTCCTTGTTAACACCAGTCAATGTGCCCTCGGGACCTAGGGAAGTAGGACAGACTGACCGTGAACAAGGAGGGATGAGTGGCTGGTGGAAGGGGCTATCCCTTGCAGGTAGACTGGCCACAGATGACAAAGGTCAGTGCTGGAGAAATTCAGTGGCATTACTCATTAAGTTCAGGCATCACAGTGTCAAATGCCTCAGGGCCAGGCAGGCAACTTGAATGTGTGGAGAGGGTGGAGGTAAACCACGGGGAGTGGCGAGGCCTGGGGTCGGCTGGAGAGAACATGCCCCACCTCAAAGCATTCCAGTTCTAGGTCTTTTAAGACACTATGCCAGCCAAGCAAAATATGGCTGCAGTATTTTTCAGTAATGCATCCTCTGGCCCAGTCTCTGACCTCTGATTTGAGTCCAACCCTTTTTAAGAGAACCTGCCGTCAGCCCAGTCAACTGTGGGAGTGAGTATAGGAGGCTCGGTCTGGGTGAGGGGAGAGCCCGTTGGACCAGAGCAGACACCTGACCAAGGAGCCAATCAGAGCCTCTCTCCCTAGAATTTGAATCAGGCACCAGATCAGTCAGCTGCTGGGAGTGGGGCCAGAAGGTCAGGATAGACTCAGGCAAGAAGGGTGAATCCAAGAGAATCCACAGAGACCCAAGAGGGAGGAAGGAGTAGCTGCTCTTCTGACTTTCAGGGTGTAGCCCCTGTGTGACCCAGAAACCTTTCCCTTCAAGTCCTTGGCTGCCTGGAAGACCAACATCTACCATACCCTTATAACATAATCCCTTCGGCCGGGCACAGTGGCTCACGCCTGTAATCCCAGCACTTTGGGAGGCCGAGGCAGGTATCACGAGTTCAGGAGTTCAAGACCAGCCTGGCTAACAAGGTGAAACCCCGTCTGTACTAAAAACACAAAAATTAGCCAGGCATGGTGGCAGGCACCTGTAATCCCACCTACTGGGGAGGCTGAGGCAGGAGAATCACTTGAACCCAGGAGGTGGAGGTTGCAGTGAGCTGAGATGGTGCCATTGCACTCCAGCCTAGGTGACAGAGTGAGACTCCGTCTCAGAAAACAGACAAACATATAATCCCTTCTACCTCAATTCAAGGGGATGACTGTTCTTAGCAGCCCACTAATCCCTGAAGATGCCACCTGCCCTTACAAGCGAAGAAAGCGAGCTCTGGAGACAAGGGCCAAGCAGGCTGTGCTCACCTGTACTGAGCCATGTCCAGCTTGTTGCCTAACAGCAGGGCAGGGACACTGCGCTGTGTCTCCTTCGCGTGCAAGGCAAGCAGCTCCAGGTAGCTGCTGCTGCTATCGAAGCTCTGGCGGCTGTCGACGCTATACACCACCAGGAAGGCATGGGCCCAGTTCAGGTAGCGCTCGCAGTTCCTGGGGGTGTCCTGGGGTGAAGGAGAGAAGCCCCGCCGGGGGGCAGAGGAGGTTGGGGTAAAGGCCTTCACCTGAGCCGTCCAATCCCACCTCCCCACTCCCCGGTCTTTGTATATTGTTTCCCAGCAGAGCCCTTTCAAAGGGGTACTTGAGTGTGGATTTGGCTTGGTGTGAAAGGAGACATTGTCTCATGAACCTCCCTCCCGCCACCCAGCCAGAGACTTGAAGACCTTGGCCCCTTGGGCCCAGAGCCAAAGACTCTGGCATGGTCCCTATAGAGACCTGGCTGTCCCTGGGCATCGCTGGTTCTGGGTTGGGTTCATGCTGCCCCTTTGGCTTCTGAGAGTAACTGGCATCCAGCCTTGGCAGGAGGTGGTGAGGACATGGGTGGAGACTTGTGTGTGGGAGAGACCTGGGCTAAGGGGCTCTCACCAGGAGCATCTGTGTAAATGGGTGTGTACCTGCCTCCTCGTGTGCACAGGCACATAGCCCCACAGCACAAGATCTCAGAGCGGATGCCAGCAACCATCATGTCTCTCCAGGCCCCGTCCCATCCTTTCTCATTTGGCAAAGAAAGGATTCAGACCCACAGAGATCAAGTGCCTTATTCAGGGTTACACAGCAAACTTGAGCTTAAAAGGCATCTAAATGCACATCTGAGGCCTCGCACTCTGGGCCAGGACTTCTCAGGAGGCTACAGTGACTTGCAGCAGTGCATAGGTAATGGAGGTAATGTTACCAGGTCTGCAGTGTCCATGACCCTCAGGTGGACAGGCTGGTGGTCCACGGTCTCCTCGGAGCTGTAGGTGTCCTCTACAACACAGATGGTTAGCCAGGTCAGACACAGTGCCTTGGGTGTAAGTTTGAGCTTCCCTCTGTGCTAGACCCGTGTGGCCTTGGGGGACCTTTGGAGCTGCTCTGGGGCTGGGACCACTGGAAAGTCCTTGGTTCTCACACTCATGGAGGCTACAGGCAGACTCTCCCATCAAGGAGATGCTGCTCCACCTGCAGGACTCAGCATCAGTGGTTACTCACAGACCATGGCTCAGGGGCGGGACTGTGTTCTGGACCCACACACGAAACCAGCAGGATAGAGTCAAGTGTGTGACCCCTAGACCCTGTTAGCAGTACAGGCTGGCTCAGGAGCAGCACTGCTAGCCCCTCTATCCCAGAACCCCAGTCTTTCCCACCTTCTTCCCTTCCGATCACCCTCCTGCCCGCAGTGGGAGAAAAGACAAGGGAAAAGAGAAGTACATGATACGATGGAAGGACGGCAGTCAGACCCCCTTTAGAAGTTCCAAGAAGGTTTTACAAATAATCCTTGTCAACATGACAGCGGGGAGTCAGTCTAGTGTAGTCAGAAGTTTTCAGTTGGAGAATGTGGTATTAAACCTAATGTCAGCTACTTTTTAGCTTTGTGACTTGGCCAAATCACTTCAGCTCTCTGAGGCTGTTTCCTCATTTTAAAACAGGAACACTATGATAACATTGCTAACAGTTTCCAAGCATTTCCTCTGTCCCAGGCGCTGTGCTTGACATTAGCTCATTTAACAGTCCCATCTCCCAGGGCTCTGTAAGAACTCGATGGGCCCCCCTGGGCATGGGGCCTGGCTTACCACACATGCCTGGTGAGGACAGTGGGAACAATGGTTCTCCAAAGTTAATAGGGCAGGATCACTTTTCCAGGTGATTTTTTTTTTTTTTTACTTTTGAAATACTTTAGACTGACATAGAAGTTGTAAAATAGTACAGAGTTCCTGTATACTCTTCACCCAGCTTCTCCCAGTGTCATCACCTTACATAACCACAGCCCAATGATCAAAAAGAAACTTACATTGATACCATACTATGAACCAAACTAGCGACCTTATTTGAATTTCTTGAGTTGTTACAAGAAATAAATATATATATATACACATACACACACGTATAGTTCTCACGATCTCAAATCTGAGAAGGCAGCAAGTGGCCAGGCACACAGAGGACCTCGCGGCCATGTTGGCAGTCATTCTCCCCAACCCCAATCTGTGCCTGTGTCATTGGCCCACATGTGTGAGTGTACTTGGTTATTACCTTTCCCTAGGTGTCCCCTGCCCCTAGTGGCCCTAAAGAAGACCCCTTTTGGCAGAATTGGGATGGTCTCTGCCCTCCTGGCAGCATCCACTGTGAGAGGGCACACTCCCAACCCTGGCTGAATTTATAGTCAAACACGTCTCTCTGAGGGCTACTGGCAGCCAAGCCGGTCTGGACACACTCCAGGTCCACTAGCATCCAGCATGAATCACAGACAGCTTCTTGTCCCCAGCCTGCTTTGGGGACTTGGATAAATAGCTGCTCTTATGCAAAGACAAAAAAAATCTAATGGAAACTATGTTCCAAATGTTTAACTATATTTAGTTCAAGAAGAGCTGCCCCTAGTTGCTTACATCTCTTTCAGATCTGTCTTTATTTTCCACTCAAAGATGTCAGATGCACCCCTTTTAGGGGTTCCCCCCAATGGGTGCAGTGTCCTGCCCAGCCCAGTGAAAGGCGCTAGCCCAACCTTGGTCTCCTGCCGACAGCAGGACAGCCTTTCAAGGTTGCTGTTAGCTCCATTGTAGAGCGATGACAAGGTGAGGCCCAGAGAAGGGATCTCGCCCAAGGCCACACAGCACCTAATCAGCAGTAGGAACTTGAACTCAGGGCTTCTAGGCTGGGCTGTGTTCACATTGGGACTCCCTCACTGCATGACTGCTCAGTGAATCAGCCTGCCCTCCAGCTCTGTCTGGGCAGAGTACGAGAAAAGACCAGAATCGCCCAGTCCGGCAGGGATGTAGAACATGGCTGTATGAGCTGGAAGAAGCCTTGGAGCTCATACTGTGCAGCCTCCCTTTATAGAAGAGGTGATGGGCCTCAGGGGCTGGGGCAGGAGTGAGGGGCTCCTTTCCCAGTCGCAGTAATGTCCAGACTTCCTATCACCAAGTTCCTGCCTCAGCGTACTCTGGTGTCCTTAAATATAAGGGCTTCCTAACACCTGGTTCTAATTAATAGTCTATGGACTTTTGTGCTGAGAGAAGAGTCATTTCCCAAAGTTTTGAATTTGCCAATGTTTTCTTCTCGTTTACAATAATTATTATTATTATTATTTTTTGAGACGGAGTCTCGCTCTGTCCCCCTGGCTGGAGTGCAGTGGCGCGATCTTGGCTCACTGCAAGCTCCGCCTCCTTGGTTCACGCCATTCTCCTGCCTCAGCCTCTGAGTAGCTGGGACTACAGGCGCCCGCCAACCGCGCCCGGCTAATTTTTTGTATTTTTAGTAGAGACGGGGTTTCACCATGGTCTCGATCTCCTGACCTTGTGATCCGCCCGCCTCGGCCTCCCAAAGTGCTGGGATTACAGGCGTGAGCCACCACACCCAGCCTTACAGTAATAATTTTTTAAACGGCACCACAGAAGCTCATGTCAGAGTGTATATAGGGTGCTGCCTCAGAAATGGTGCCTATGTCCTCACTGGAGGAGGAGGAGGGCAAGAAAAGTGAGAAGCTGACATTCTTCCCTGGCTGAGCCAGATGAGGCACGCTCAGCCCTTCTGGGAAAGGAGAATATTCTCCTGGAGACCCCTGCCCACTCCTGTGGGGCTCAGCACAGGCAAAGCCCTTCCACAGACACTGAATCTCTCAGCTCCTACCAGCTCTAGCAGACATACCCCAGAACACAGTGCAACTCTTACACAGTCAGAGCACAGGCTATTGGTCCCATCTTCCAGATGGGGAAACTGCATCTCAGAGGGCCCTGTGCCACACAGACCTCTGACTCCAGGCCCTCTACGACATAAGGCTGCTCCTGGCGGAGAGCAACTGGAGCCATGCCTGGTCTTCCTTTGTGCCTGAGGGTCTCCATAATCTTAAGGCAAATCACTGGACCCTCTCTTCCTCCATGTCTTCACCTATAAAATAAGGATCATGATAGGAGCTCTTCTTTAAAGGGTAATCCTAAAACCAAAATTTACCCCCACAGTTAAACCCTCATCTACACTGAGGCTAGTACTGTGCTAAGTGCTGGAAACGGGAATGAATCTCCATCCTCCAGGCTCACCAAATGAGCTCAGGCTCTCAGAAGACCTAGGAAGGGCATAGAGAGTGGTTTTACCAGCATTACTGATGGCTAGCTCTCCGGTGGTGGAGACCTTTATCCACAGAAGGAAAGGTTCTCATCTCAGTCTCTGCTGCTGCTGCTGCTGCTGCTGCTGGAAACAACAATGGGACAGTGGCCGGAATGTTCAGGCCCTTCTCAGCAGAACCTTCGAGGAGTGGCACAGGCCTCCCAGAGAGTCTGAGGGGAGAATGTCTGGTTGGCTCTCTGACTCGTGGGCTGTCAGTGTAGTGTGAGAGACCACAGGCCGAGAGGACTGACCATTGTGAGGCTGCCCACTTCCCAGACAGTCTGCCCACGCATTCCACTACCAGGTCAGAACTCCAAAATTACTCAATCAGGAGGCTCAAACCACCACTGTAATAGGCTCATCCGGTGGGACCCTGTGACAGTATGAATTGGAAGGCAGGGAGGAAGACAGCCTGGAGGTGAGTTGCCAGGAAAAATACAAGATGCCCAGTTAAATCTGAATTTCAAACAAAAAGGAATAATTTTTGGTATAAGCATGAGCCATGCAATATTTGAATTAGGCCGAATATGTCTTTTGAGGCCCTGTCCTTGGGAACCCCCCTTGTCCTTTCCCAGACACTATGTCTGCTTGTGTGCCTTTCCTTCCTGTCCTCCCACCTCACCTCTGTCCTCAGTTTCTCCACCCCATCTCTATTCCATGCTCTGGCCTCTCCCAACACCTCACCGGCCAGCACACCATTGCGTCCTGTGTCCTCCTCTCTCTGGAGCTGACCCCTGCTAATCAAAGGGCTTCCTCTGGGTGTCCTTGGCCCAGAATCCTCAGCTCCTTGGGCCTGTTTCCTCCACTGCAGCACTGAAGGGCTGTGCCAAGGCCTTGGCACAGGGATCAAGCAGAGCTTCGAGGAACAAATCCCTTAGGGACTGTCACCATGTCACCTGCCCTGAATCCCTGACTTACCCATGGGAACCCCTTTGCTCTCTCTGTTTGACACGCTGGGGTTCTGTTTAAAATTTGGAAGAAGGGATTCTGCTACCTAAGGAAAAGCTTTTTTAAACCAGGAGACTAAATAGGCATGATGTCTCTGCCTGCTCCAACACTGTGATTTGGTGCTGGATTCCAGCCTGAACTAAGGGGCTGGGCACCACTAGGGTAAGGAGCTCTCCCCTCCAGATGTGGCAGGAACACCGTATCAGGGGCCTGCTGCAGGCAGTGCAGGGGGTTTCCACTTGTGTCACAGAGCCTTGGGCTTCTTTGGAGGGCTGTCAGGGGTCCCATGAATGCTTTATTTGATTTTTATGAATGGGGAAAATAATCCAAGACTACAACACCCATTTGCAAAAGGCTAAGATCATCCAGACACCTTATGGCTCTCAGTGAACAGTTTACAATAGACATATGTTATACACGTGAGCTTTAAGCAACATTTATACTAAGAAAATCCTGCTTTGATTTGTTTTAGAAGGGAATCTAAGCCATTGTGTACGGGAAGCCATTTGAGGAAGGAAAAGCAAAAATGCATTGAGTGCCTACTGTGGGTCAAGTACTATGCTGGATCTTTTACATGTGTTATTTCTTTAATCCTCACAGCAATTCTCTAAGATAAGTATTTTTTAATGCCCATTTTACAGATGAGGAAACAGTAGCTCAGAGAGGTTAGCTGACTGGCTCAAGTTTGCCAATAAGGAGCAGAGCCTGGTAGGATTCAAACCCAGCTCTGACTGACACGGAAACATTCCTTTTTCCAATATACCATGACGCAGTGATAAAAACAAGAGCTGTTTTCTCATATAGTTAAAAAACTGGTTCAGAAGCCAGCACCACTAGAGAATTCCTCAAATGTTTGCCCAGCTTTTCTGGAAGAGAACACTGACCATCTTGAAGAATAATACCTATTTGTTTCTGAGGTTTTTTTATTTTTGTTTTTGTTTAGATGGAGTCTTGCTCTGTTGCCCAGGCTGGAGTGCAGTGGTGCGATCTCGGATCACTGCAACCTCCAACTCCCGGGTTCAAGCAGTTCTCCTGCCTCAGCCTCCCTAGAAGCTGGGATTATAGGCACACAACACTACATCCAGCTAATTTTTGTATTTTTAATAGAGACGGGGTTTCACCATGTTGGCCAGGCTGGTCATTAACTCCTGACCTCAGGTGATCCACCCGCCTCAGCCTCCCAAAGTGCTGAGATTACAGGCATTAGCCACCGCGCCCGGACCAAGAATAATACCTGTTTGGATGTGGATGTCCTGCTATGTTTATTTTTATTTTTTTAAGTTTCATCACACTTCATATTTTAGGGTAAATTAGCCTTTCTTAGTTCTGTGAATTAGGCCAACCCCCCAGTTGTCTGGGGTAGGCTGTGGAAGGGGTATTTCTGACACCTAAAACATTTTCCCCCATGGGCTGGGTCATCCTGGCAGCTTCTCCCTTCTGTCCCCAGACATGCAGTCCTGGTCAGTGCCCACCCACGGGGTAGGTCCCAGGGGAGCACTCCAGGTGGGGCGCAGGCAGTAGAGGGTACAGGGAGGAGTAGTTTCTTACCCAAGTTGGGGTCATATTCACTGATAAACCTCTTGGTCAGAAACTTCACGGTCAGGGCTGCAAGAAGCAGAAAGAGGTTGGCTCCATCTCTGCTGCCATGTCTAGCTGCTGGCCCCTCGTTTTAGGGAGGCCTTATCTAACCTCTGTGATCCCTGACTGACATGAAACTCAGCTCTCCTAGAGAACGAAGCTAGGGAACTGAGGAATTGGTTTGAGACGCTCAGAAGGAAACCAGAAATATGGGGAACCAAGTGCCTCTAATTGCACCGGGAATTTTTTTTAATGGCAAGGAAAGCAATGAGTGGCGAGCCTAAGGGGTGTTTGTGAAGGTATGAACCTAGGGGTCACGACCCATGCAACCATTACCCTAGAGTCAGCTTGGTGAAACCTCAACTGAAGGGAGGTGTCACCCACCCCGGACAAATCACGAGATTCTGAAATATGGGGCTATTTATTCCAGGCTTTAGCTACAAGCCAAAAACACAGGACGAGCAGAGTTGATCACAGTGGTTGATCCTTGGGAAGGGTATAAATCCCCAAGCCCCTGGGCTTTCCAGGTAAGGTCCAGGTGAGGTCTGTGTCCCGAAGAAACACCCTGTGGTCCTGGTCTCCCACATCGCAAGTCTTGGCTCTCTCTGGGGCCTCTACACTCATCACGGGTATCTCGGCAGAATGTAAAACTCAAGAATTAAGCTCTCTGGTTCAGAGTGTAGCCACATAAAGCAAGGACCAGCCAACTACTATGCCGGACCCTCAAAAAGTAATGTTCACTACTGCTTGTTTGGAAAGAGAGAAAAGAAAAGAAAAAGAAAAACGAAAAGAAAAGAAAAAGAAAAAGAAAAAGAAAAAGAAAAAGAAAAACGAAAAGAAAGAGAAAAGAGAAAGGAAGAAAGAAAGAAAAAGAAAAAAGAGGAAGGGAGGGAGGGGAGGAAAGGAAGGACGGAGGGAGGAAAAAGAGAAAGAGAAAAAGGAAGGAAGAAAAGAGAAAGAAAGAAAAGTAATGTGATGCTTATAATTCTAGTGCTTTGGGAGGCCAAGACTGGGGTATTGACACCGGCCTGGGCAATATAGTGAGACCATATCTCTAAAAAAAAATAGAAAAATTAACCAGGCATGGTGGTGTGCCTATAGTCCTAGCTACTCAGGAGGCTGAGGGGGAAGATCGCTTGAGCTCAGGAGTTTGAGGCTGTAGTGAGTCGTGATCACACCACTGGACTCCAGCCTAAGTGACAGAGATACTGTCTTAAAAAAAAAAAAAGTGATATTGTGAAAAAAATCCTTAAAATTCTTTCCTAGGATTCATAATAGTGTCAGTTTGCAAACTAATACTCAGGGAATACATATTTTAAAATTTAAATTATTTCTTTTATGTAGTCACTGGCTAAACGGTACCAGTTACAGAGCTACGGATAACAATCTGATTTTCAAAGGGCAAATCTTTCAGAGGAAGAGGGTAATCCCTTCTGTAGGAAAACCACACTCAGAGTCCCCTCTCTGACGGGAGTGGGGCTGGCTTCAGAATCAGAGAGTAGGCCCCCAGTGAGTCTCACAGAACACTGGGGAGGAAACCCACAGCCAGCTGAGCTTGGGTTGGCCATCACTAATGGCTAAAACTGGAAAAAGAGTCAGTGGAGAACCCCCTCTGCCCTCCCTCCTTCAGCTGACCAGGAGTGGCATAGTTCAGTGTTGACACAAATTATCTCAATGGAAGCCCAAGATCTTGGCTCATCAAGGACAATCCCAGGCACCTGGAACCATAACCCAGTGTGTTTCCAGAAAGTTGAGAGGGGTCTGGCTTGAAACAAACACATTTGATAAGAATGCACAACTTGTCCCAGAATCCCAGGGAATGGGGATGGGAGTTGGAGAGTGGACCTTCCCTGAGAAATCTCAACAGCTAGTGACTTCACCAGCTCCCTTCCACAGGGAGGGGGTGTAGAGGGGGAGGGGTTGGAGGGGAAGCCTTCCCCAAAGCCTAATCAGGGAGTAGCAAGCCTGCGACTAAGCTCAAAGAGGCGCCCTGGGTGGAGGGGGCAGAGGGGGCTGAGGGGGCTGAGGGGGCGGGGGGGGGGGGGTTCAGTGCCCAACAGGTCCCTCTGGAGTCAGTCGCCAAGACTGACTGCTGGCCCCAGGGGAGGTCACAGGGTTAGGGGTTGGAAGGTTGGTGGCTGGGCAGACCGACCCATAAAGGACTCCAAGACACTGTGTAAGAGAGAGGGGAGAGACAGCAGGGGTCACTGACACGGAGGACAGAGACAGTGGGAAGACACAAAGGGAAGAGGCAGGCAGGGAACAGAAGGCAGAGATGGAGGAGCGGAGCACAAAGCGGAGAGAAGAGAAAGACTGGCAACAGGGAAACTGAGGCAAAGAAAATCACGGTGTCTTGTGCGACCCTCCTGGGTGAAGGAAGCTCCCCAAGCCACTGGAAGAACCTGCCCCCAAGAGCAGAGCGCACTGTCCCCCTACCCACGCCCAGTTCCGCACCTGGCGGCTCAGGTTCCCCGGCACCACTCACCAGACTTGCCAGCCCCGCGGCGCCCCAGGATGGCCAGGTTGACCTCGAGGGGCGTGCTCTGAGGCCCGCTGCCCGCGCGGGGTTTTCCAAACACCGAGGACATGACGACGCCCTGGACAGCCACGCAGGTCTGAGGCCGGTGGGCCCGGCGCAGTACGCCCGCCCGTAGGGGCCCAGGGGAGCGGGACGCAGGCTTCCCTGGTGCGCGCGGCCCCGGACCCGTCGGCGTCCGCGCCCTCAGTCCCACGTCCAGCGGGCTCAGTGCCACCCCGCGGGAAGGAGGGGCCGGTGGAGCCTGGCGGGCGGGGCCACCCCAAGCGCCACCAAACTCCTTGTAAGGGCTGCGGAGCCCCCCGCGGGGCGCGCTCACCCGGCTCCTGGAGCAGGGAGGGAGCTCCGGCCAGCCGCGCCCCCACTGCCGGGCTGGGCCTGGAGGACCTGGCCCGTCACCCTCCCGTGCGCCCCCGGACCCGGCCGGGAAGGAGCAGAGAGAGGGAGCCCCAGGGCTAGGGGGAGAAGGGAAAGGATGTTTGCACTCTTCCCTGAACCTCCCACTCAATCTCTTTTCACCAGCAAGAAAATCCACCCCTCCCTTTGTTCTACCAAGCCAGCCCCGCCTCCTCCTCCAGGAAGCTTCCCGGGTTCAATTCCAAGCTTTGCCTTTTCTTTAGCTCAGCCTTGGCACTCTACATCCCCAATCATATTATTCTGCCCTTTCCTGTGAAGACTCTAGAGGCCTGAAGAACCCGTTCAGAATCCACGCTACTGGGAGAGGCGGCGGGGCAGAGAGAACCCCTTACCAACATTTCAGGGCCAATATGGGTTCAGCTTCAAGAAACCCAATCCATTCTGAATTACCGTCTCTCCCTAATGGGAGCTAATGAGTTGCATATGTTTGTGGCCTGTTGTGTAAATGGGGTGTTTGTTCTAAAACCTGGCACCACCTCTTGCCTACAGTAATTCTGGGATTGGTGGTGAGCCTGGCATGGGTCACCTGGTCATTCCCCTTGGGACTCAGGTTAAATCTGGTCATACCAAAGACAGGGCAAATGGCCCACATCACAAACCTGTACACTTAGGATCTAGTGCTAACTCCTTCCCTAGAGTGATCTTGGGCAAGTCACCTTGCTTCTTTGGGCTTCGGTGTCCCCATCAATAAACACTAAAGGGGAAAATGAGGCAAAATAGAGAGTAACAGAATCAGCCCTGGGCTCCAGGCCTGCGTACATTCTACAACCCTGTGAGGCATCTCTTCTGGAGTACACACCAGGTTAGAGTGGGGAAAGGCACGGGGGCCTCAGAGACCTCTCACGGCAGCCCTTCTCCTTCCCCTTCCCCCAGATGGTTAACTCATCTACCCACCCACCCACAGAAGAACCATGGAAAACCAGGTGTGCAGGCAGGGCCCAGGGTCAGAGCTGGATGGTAATAATGACTCTTCAATGAAGAACAATTATTTTCCTGGCCAGGACATGAATATTGACTCAGCCTAGTTGTGTTTTGGAGAAATCATGGTAAACCAGCTGTGTTATTAAGGTATCGGGTGGAATTTGTTTAGGTTACACTCTCAGGCCAGAATTAGTCACACAGCTAATGGCAAGAGTTTTCCTTTGAGTTGTAGGAGTTGAAAAAGTGGGATCCAAGTTTCAGTCACATCCCTGGGCTGGCCTCGTCCTGTGAAGACAGACTGGTTCCAGATGGGGCCTGTGGGGATAGAATCAATCTCAATGGAAGACTGCTGGAGACAGGGCTAGCTGTGGTCCTGCATGGGCCCAACTGCATGTAAACCTAAGCTCTGCTACTTCCCAGCTTGTGTGATGCTGGGATGTTACTTGGCCTCTATCGGTCTCAGTTTCCTCATCTTTAAAACTTGACCAACCAGGAGATGGGAGCTGCAAGATTCTAGCTCCGTCTGAGGGTGAACTCTGTAACCATCTGACTGTCCATAGTTAGAAGGGACTGTCTTTGGTGGAACTGAACCCCTCTCCCCTGACACTGGCAGCAACCAAGGGGGTGACCACTTCAAGGAAGTGTTGTAGAGGAGACTCCTTTATGACTTGCATCATGCAGTAAGATGACCCTTAATTCTCTTCCAGTTCAGAGATTATTTAAGCTGGTGGCCAGCTGGTTACTGGGGCCCTCAGCTGTTACAGCTCATTGCTCAAACTCTGCCCCTCCTCTGAGGCTTAGGAGGAAAACAGTGACCACCTCATGGCTGCGACCCATCCCTTTCTCCATCCCCAGTTTCCTCAGCTAGGGGCTGCTACTGTCAGACCCTGGAATAAGCTACTTTGCCCTTCCGGGCCTCAGTTCCTCATCTTTAAAATAGGGACAAGCCTTGGCAACATGGTGAAACCCTGTCTCTACAAAAACATATAAAAAAATTAGCTGGGCATGTTGGCGTGCACCCATAGTCCCAGCTACATCAGAGGCCGAGGTGGGAAGATAGCTTTAGCCCAGGAGGCGGAGGCTGCAGTAAGCTGTATTTGTGCCACTGCACTCCTGCCTGGGTGACAGAGTGAGACCTTGTCTCAAAATAAAATAAAGCAGGGACAATATCAAGAAGTATATTAGATAACATGTGTCCTATCCAGAGCTTGGCCCATGTCCCAAGAAAGTAGAGGTTAGTTCCGTCTACTCCTCTGGATATAAATAGCACACATTTCTCATCCACCTACAAAGAAGTCACAACCGTTTAGTGACCAGAAGTTTGTACACTTCAGATCAAGAGAGAGGTTATTCTGCTAGGGCAAGTAACCCAACTCTCCTTACCCTCTACCACCAACCCCCATCAAGGGTCTCATAGGAGGCCCCCGGGCACTCAAAGTCTAGAGGATGTGGCACCAAGCCCAGCCGTGGGCACACAGCAGGTGCTCAATAGATATCTCTGTAGTGAACGACTGGAGCAAATATAGGTCTACACACGTAGGGCCTGTGAGGTTTTTCTGATGGCAGGACCTACCCTTGCTACCCAACCCCCAGGAGCCCTTTCATATAAAGCTAAGCTTTTGGTCCCCTTTTGTGATGTGGTTGCCTCTTCTGGAGGCACAACATGGCAACCACTTTTGTGGTTGTTGAATGATAAATTCAGATGTCAAAGCTGAACAGAACCTTAGACAGCAGATTCAAATTCCACTTTACAGATGAAGCACTGTAGCCTGAAGAGTTTGGGTAGCTTTTGTAAGTCAGTGGTGGCACCGGCATCAGAGCCCAGGCAGGAATCCTGACTCCCAGTCCAGTGCTCTTCCTCCTCCAGGTCCAGGCAGTACAAGCCACTCACTACTCTATGTGCGGAAACACCTATGTGCATGAGTGGCAAGGGCCAGGGCATTCCCATCAGACTTCAGAGAGTGGGGGTGTCTCCCAGGGTAAGGGTTATATCTTTTCTCTCAGACCGGAGACTTCCACAGGTTAGCGCCCCAGAGAATCTACTTAACAGACGCCTACTGTGTGCCGATCACTGTGAATACAGAGATGAACAACACTGGGTCTGCGCTCTAGAAAGCCTCAGAGTCTGAGGCAGGTTCCTTTCTCCTTTCTTTGCCCCCATCCCCAACCTCACACAGTGTGGGGGATGCAGAGTGGAGAGGGAGGTTGGTGTGGGGTCGAGCAGGGCCTGGGAACTCTGTGGGCTGCCCACAGCCGGGATAGTTCCTTGTCCTCTCCAAATCCCAGAGGGACACTCAGTGTCCAGGAGGAGGAAACTCTCCCCAGCTGCAGGCAACACCCACTGGGGCCTTGGGGGTGGGACCAAAGGGCTGATCGTCAGCCCAGCCTCAGGAAAACATGACCCCCCACCTTGGATGACCCTCTCCCCACTGCCTGGCTGCTGGAGGTGGAAACTGGGTGTGTGCCCGAGCCCCAGCCCACTCAAGGCAGGGCTAGACTTGGAAAACATCAAGCCAAGAGCAAACTTCAGCCAGGAGGGGTTTGCGTTCCCTCCTCCTCCTGCTCTCAGGAGAGGGCCAGGCAATGGTTCCATCTGGTTGTGTCTGCCAATTACTAGGTGTCTGGAACAGGCCACTGGGAGGGAACTGTGGTCCCAGGACTATGCAGCAGCCCCAGCCCCCTGGGAGTCAGCCCTTCTCCAGCCCTGTCCCCAGCAGAAGGCAACTGTTTCCCTGCCCTGAGGCAAGGCTAGTGCAGGTGAGGAGTGGCAGCTGGGGTCAGTGGGCATGGTTTGATTCAGGCCCACATCCCCATTCATAACCAAGGAAAAGTCCAGCTCATTGCTAAGCCTTTCTTTCCTCATCTGTGAAATGGGAACAGTCAGACACCCTTTCCCTACCACTAAGGCCACCAGCAAGGACACAGTCAAGACCCAGCACTGAGAGCCCACTGGTCCCCAAGATTGGGACTATCATGCCTGCTGCCTGGACATCCCAGGCCATTCAGCCAATATCTGGCCTCGGGGAAAGAGAGAAGCTGGCAGAGGGCCTGGGATAGTATTCGTGGGGACTCCTGCCCACCCATCCTCCCATCTCCTCCTCCTCTTCCTGTCTGGTCCCTGGGGTAGAGAGTCAGAGATATTTCTGGCTGCCTCCTCCAGGCCTCTGGCTTCCCAGGCTCACACAAGTGGTCCCCACATCCCATCACTGCTTTGACGGAGTGAACTGGACGGGAGTTCCCTAGCAGGGGAGGCACATTCGTGTTGGCTCTGCAGATTCATACGTGAGGATCTATGCATATATAGCCTAAGGGGGAGAGAAGTTCCCCTGCCTCTTCCCACCTTCTACTTGGTCATTGCAAGCCCCTCATCCTCCCTAAGAAGGCCTGCAGGTAAGGATGGGACAGCTGCACATCTGAATGGCAGATATCATTTTACATATGTCTGGGCCTCAGTTTCCTTACCTTAGAATAAGGTAGCAGGAGGAGATAATTATTAAGCTCCATTCCATCCCAAGCTCCATTTTGGGACCCATAGTTTTAGCTGGTCACCCAGAAAAGTTCTGTGTAGTGGGAAAAGTGCCATGGAGCGGGCAGCAGGAGGCCTGGGGCTGTCTGCCTCAAGCTACAAGACCCTGAGCACCTCCCTCCACTGTAAGTGAGAGGATTGAACCATATGAGCCTGAGGTGCCTTCCAACTATGCCCTCCTGACACAAGGCGACTGCCCAGCATTTGTAGCACAGAGAGGCATCAGAGCACAGTGGTATAGCCCAGCACTTTGGGAGGCCAAGGTAAGTGGATCACTTGAGGTCAAGAGTTCAAGACCAGCTTGGCCAACAAGGTGAAACCCCGTCTCTACTAAAAATACAAAAATTAACCGGGCGTGGTAGTGCATGCCTGTAATCCCATCTACTCTGGAGGCTGAGGCAGGAGAATCGCTTGAACCCAAGAGGCAGATCACACGAGCCTGGGTGACAGAGTGAGACTCCCGTCTAAAAAAAAAAAAAAACCCAAACCAACCAACCAACCAAAAAAAAACCACCACCAACAAAAATACAGTGGTATAGCCATGCCCTCTAGCGGTCCCCAACCTTTTCGGCACCAGGGATTGGTTTCATAAAAGACAGTTTTTCCACAGACGGCGGAGGGGAGATGGTTTCAGAATGATTCAAGCATATTACATTTATTGTGCACTTTATTTCTATTATTATTATATAATGAAATACTTATACAACTTGCCATAATGTAGAATCAATGGGTGCCCTGAGCTTGTTCTCCTGCAACTAAACAGTCCCATCTGGAGGTGATGAGAGACAGTGACAGATCATCAGGCATTAGATTCTCATACGGAGCAGGCAACCTAGATCCCTCCCACATGCAGTTCACAATAGGATTCACCCTCCAATGAGAATTGGATGCTGCTGCCACTGATTTGACAGGAAGCAGCGCTCAGGCAGTAATGAGGATGGGGAGCGGCTGTAAATACAGATGATGTTTCACTTCTCACCTCCAGCTGCACAGCCTGGTTCCTAAGGTCCATGGCCCCAGGGTTGGGGACCCCTGCTTTAGAATCAGGCTGGCTGCATTCCAGGCCTAGGTGTGCCACTCTCTGGCTATGTGACTAAACCTCTTGGCACTTCAGTCTCTTCATATATGAAATAAGGCCATTAATAATTTCTGATTCATAGTGTTGCTATAAGCAATAAATGGATAATATCCATGGGGGAAGAAATAATAGTATCTACTCCTAGGATTGTTGCAAGGAGTTAATATAAAGTGCTTACAACAGTGCCTGACATATAATGCAATTAAAGTGTTAGTTATTATTATTTTAGGAAGCCCTTCTTCCCATCCACAGGCCTATGATCCCCTAGGCAGTCCCAACTCCTTTTCCCAGGTTCTGGAGCCTCGCAGCAAGTGTGGAATTCCCATTCCCATCCTAAGTCAGGGGCTTTATGGGATGCTCATCTGCAAAGCAGGGTTGCTACCTTTTCCATTTTTCAGAGAAGAAAATTGAGACTCAAAAAGAGATTGGACTGGCTCAGAGTCAGGGTCAGAAGCCCAAGCCAAATTAAAACCCTGGTCCTGGACCCCAGCCTGGCCCAATGTATTTGCTCCATTTATGCCTTGTTCTCCAACCTGCCTGTCCCACTTCTCTGAGCTTAAGCGGTGAGATGGGTATTCATTCCATCTCAGCGACTTCCTAGCTGAATGACCCCGGACAAGTTACCTAAACTCTCTCAGCCTCAAGCGGGATATTTCAGATGTTGTCCCAAGACTGTGAAATAGGTGTTATTATTGGCCCCATTTAATTTTTTATTTTTTTTTTTTGAGGCATAGCCTCACTCTGTTGCCCAGGCTGGAGTGCAATGACACGAGCTCAACTCACTGCAACTTCACCCTCCCGAGTTCAAGCTATTCTCGTGCCTCAGCCCAAGTAGCTGGTATTACAGGTATGTGTCACCACGCCTGGCTAATTTTTTTTGTATTTTTAATAGAGACGGGGTTTCCCCATGTTGGCCAGGCTGGTCTCGAACTCCTGACCTCAGGTGATCCACCCTTCAAGGCCTCCCAAAGTGTTAGGATTACACGCGTGAGCCACCGTTTCTGGCCTACTGGCCTCATTTGTAACATGAGGAAGTTAGGACACTCGCATGAGGGCACACAGCTGGAAGATGCAGGTGAAATGGGTATCTCCCTAGCAGCCCTCAGTGCGCCGGCATGCTGCAGGTGCACGGCATATGGTCACTATTATTACCATTTCTTCTAAGGAAATGAGTGATCACACAGGTCTCCAGATGCCCTCCGGGCCCGCAGCCATACAGACTGCGGGCCACCACATCACATGAGCCTTACTATCTTTAGCCAGGGAGAGATATTTATAGCCCCCAGGGAAGTTTTTGCTCTGAGGGAGCCCCACAGTCTGCGGCGGGCGAACCCAAGGCCCCAGTGGCGGCCTCCGCCCCGCCGGCTCGCCATGCCACGGGGTCCGGAGATCCCTGTACAGGTATGGGTGGGCGGCCAGCTCTTCCAAGCCGACCGCGCCCTGCTCGTGGAGCACTGCGGCTTCTTCCGCGGCCTCTTCCGCTCAGGCATGCGGGAGGCGCGCGCGGCAGAGGTGCGCCTGGGCGTTCTGAGCGCGGGCGGTTTCCGCATCACGCTGCAGGTGCTGCGCGGCGAGCGGCCGGCGCTGGCGGCAGAGGACGAGCTGCTGCAGGCCGTGGAGTGCGCCGCCTTCCTGCAGGCGCCGGCGCTGGCGCGCTTTCTGGAGTACAACCTCACGTCGGACAACTGCGCATTGCTGTGCGACGCGGCTGCCGCCTTCGGCCTGCGAGACGTGTTTCACAGTGCCGCGCTCTTCATCCGCGACGGCGAGCGCGAGCTGGCAGCTGAGCTGGCGCTGCCCGAGGCCCGCTCCTACGTGGCGGCCCTGCGGCCCAGTAGCTACGTGGCCGTGAGCACGCACACGCCCGCGCCCGGTTTCCTGGAGGATGCATCGCGCACGCTGTGCTACCTGGATGAGAAAGAGGATGCGTGGCGCACGTTGGCCGCGCTGCCCCTGGAGGCCAGCACGTTGCTGGCCGGGGTGGCCACGCTGGACAACAAGCTTTACATCGTGGGCGGCGTGCGCGGCGCCAGCAAGGAGGTGGTAGAGCTGGGCTTCTGCTACGACCCCGACGGCGGCACGTGGCGCGAGTTCCCCAGCCCGCACCAGCCGCGCTATGACACAGCGCTGGCCGGCTTCGACGGCTGCCTCTACGCCATCGGCGGCGAGCTCCAGAGGACGCCCGTCAGCTCCGTGGAGCGCTACGATCCGGCCGCGGGCTGTTGGAGCTTTGTGGCCGACCTGCCGCAGCCGGCCGCCGGCGTGCCCTGCGCCCAGGCGTGTGGCCGCCTCTTCGTGTGCCTGTGGCGGCCGGCCGACACCACCGCCGTGGTGGAGTACGCGGCGCGGACCGACGCGTGGCTGCAGGTGGCCGACCTGCGGCGTCCGCAGAGCTACGGCCACTGCATGGTGGCCCACCGCGACAGCCTCTACGTGGTGCGCAACGGACCTTCCGACGACTTCCTGCACTGCGCCATCGACTGTCTCAACCTGGCCACGGGCCAGTGGACGGCGCTGCCTGGCCAGTTCGTCAACAGCAAGGGAGCGCTCTTCACGGCCGTGGTGCGCGGCGACACCGTCTATACGGTCAACCGGATGTTCACGCTGCTCTACGCCATCGAGGGCGGTACCTGGCGGCTGCTCAGGGAGAAAGCCGGCTTCCCACGGCCCGGCTCCTTGCAGACCTTTCTCTTAAGGCTGCCTGCTGGCGCCCCTGGGCCTGTGGCTTCGACAACGCCAGAACTGTGACCTCTGGGCCGGCTTTAGGAGGGAGGAGACGCCGCGACTCCTCCCTGAGTTATGGCTGAGTGCGTGAAGCCGGCCTTAGAAGTAGCTGGTAACTTCCCTCCTACTGAGACACCCAGGTCTGGTGCCTTCTGTTGGTGTGCACATACATGTTCAAGAAGCTCAGGGAGCAGCGATGATGCCATCAAATCACCTGGGCTCTGCTGAGAGCTGGTGGGTCACAGTGTCAGTGAAAAGGGTAGGAGGAGTTGGGATTTGAATAATCCAGGCTTGTATGTAATGGGCTAGCGATTGAGCATGGCTGGGAGTGACTTAAGTGATGTTAATCAAACTGCCCGTAGTAGGCAAGAATTAGGCACCTGCTGTATGCCCAGTGTAATGCCTAATGAGAGCTGTAGTTGCCACACAGGGATCCAGGAAGCTTAGAGGATAACCCAGAAAAAAATCTTAACAGTTACAGGACAACAAAAAGGTTTACACATACTTGTCTTGATCCACAGAGTTGAAGGCAACATGCAAAAAAATTTAAAACCACCTACAGTATAATAAAGTGCTGAAGAAATCAGGGCAAAGGGAAAATAGGAAGAGGAAAAATATTTAACTGCAGAAAAGAGAAGAGTGTGCAAACTCTATGGAGGAGGTGAGCAGGATACCATTAGCTGCTGAAAGGGGAGGCTTAGACCATAGAGGCTGAGAGCTCAGAAGAGAAGCAGGGTTGGGGAAGGCTGGCGCAGATCTGGAGGGTCTCTGCAAGTCCAACCATACCGGCAGAGCAGCAGTAGTTGGGGCATCTGGAGAGGTGGTGAGACTGGGCCAACTTGTAGCAGATAGTGACTGAGCTGAGCCTGGAGTAAGACCTGGGGGAGGAGGGGAGAGAATTTTTCACATTCCCTTTTGGGACCCTTAGGGGAGCACCCAGCTATAAGCCCTTGCCCACCCTGTTTTTGCCATCACCACAGGGGCAGTGGACTGTTAACCCACGTAACTTCAGGTATGAGCCAAATCCTGCCTCCTCTTCCTCAGTTGTAGCCCCTCCTCCACATTCTACAGGTTTGTTCTCTTCTGTCCTATTCTGGCCTTCGCGATTCCCCTGGCCGGAATGCCTTGTCTCCTTCTCTCTCCCTGTCAGTGCTCTGCCATCCTATGTGCAGCACTGGCTGACTCAGCTCTTCGTTTTCCTGACCTGGGCTGCCTGCATTGCTCATTGGAACCCTGGCTGTAACATCATTGTGTGTGCACAACCACGTGTGCGGATTGTAAGGGCAGAGATCATGTTCAGTGAGCTGGGGGACTTCCCTGTCCATGCTTGAAATGATGATGCCTTGAAAGAACCCAGGCTACAGAGGCCACCAGTTAGCAACCTAGTGCTGACCTCTGTTGTTGGATGAGGACTCTCGTTCCTTTATCAAAATCGCCAGCTCTGGCTTTTGGGCAGATGCCTGTCCCAGCCCTCTCCAGCCTCTCCATGGCCTTGGGAAGACTTCTCTGGGTGGTCCTGATTGGTCTCCATCCCCCAGGACCTGAGGCCCATGGGAAATCTTGGCCTCATCAGAAATGGAGAATGCAGTGTTGGCATGGCACCTCCGGGGTATGGAGGCTTGCTCCAGTGCTGCCCCTAGCTGCCTCTTCTCTTGGCCTATGTCCCAAGCCTGGAGAATGCCGCCCTCAGAAGCCTGGGACCTTCCAGCCCTGGAATAGCCTAGTCTCATAAGTCTCAACAATAAACCCTCAGTTTTTCTTCTTGTGAATGATGTGTAAGGTACTTTCACATCTGTCTTCCCCCTCCAGACCTACCTTGGGCCTGGGAGTTGGGTACCCTCTTCTTGTGACAAAAACTGACCCACTGGCCCAAAGCCACACAGCATAGCAACAAGAGTTTCTCACTTGTAGTTCTATCAAAGTGTAATTCATTCCTTCCTTCCTTCCTTCCTTCCTTCCCTCCCTCCCTCCCTCCCTCCCTCCTTCCTTCCTTCCTTCCTTCCTTCCTTCTTTTTTTTTTTGAGACAGGATCTTGCTTTGTCCCTAAGGCTGGAGTACAGTGGTAAAATCATGGCTTACTGCAGCCTTGACCTCCTGGGCTCAGGTGATCCTCCCTACCTTAGCTTCCCGAGTAACTGGGACTACAGGTGCACACCACCATACGTAGCTAATTTTTATAAAATTTTTTGTAGAAGTGGAGTCTCACTGTGTTGCCCAGGCTGGCCTTGAACTCCTGGGCTCAAGCAATCCTCCTGCTTTACCTCCGCAAGTTCTGGGATTACAGGCATCAGCCTCTGTACCTGGCCTCAAAGTGTAATTTTTATCACACATCAAAGATTTATTTAACTCACCTATAAGAGAACCAAAAAGAATGGCAAAGCTGATTGAAAGAGCATTTGAGAGGCCGGGCGCGGTGGCTCAAGCCTGTAATCCCAGCACTTTGGGAGGCCGAGATGGGCGGATCACGAGGTCAGGAGATCGAGACCATCCTGGCTAATACGGTGAAACCCCGTCTCTACTAAAAAATACAAAAAAACTAGCCGGCGACGAGGCGGGCGCCTGTAGTCCCAGCTACTCGGGAGGCTGAGACAGGAGAATGGCGTGAACCCGGGAGGCGGAGCTTGCAGTGAGCTGAGAGCTGGCACTGCACTCCAGCCTGGGCGACAGAGCGAGACTCCGTCTCAAAAAAAAAAAAAAAAAAAAAAAGCATTTGAGAGAGAGATTTGTATATTTAGTTGGAAGAGACATACTAAAATAAGTTTGCTAAGTTAGAGACAAAACTGGTATATGCTTTACAGGACAAAAGCATCATTTTTTTGGTTCTCTACTGAACAAAAATCCTTTGCATCTTTACATACATGCATGTACATATTTGTGCATATGCCTACAAGTTAGCATGTGACTTCACAAAGTCTGGGCTCTAATCTATAGTAAATTGTAAGGCAAAGGTACATTCCCCTTGAAAATTAAATAACTCTTCTTTGTTCAACCCTGTCCCAAAGTGACAGTGAAAGAAAATAATCCTCCTTTTGCCTTACTTCCAAGTTACAGATAACTTTTCATAACAGTACAGAGCGTTTTCTTCCTTGCTCGTGCTTCCTGACCAGTGCTGAACACCTGAGATGTGCCACATTGTGATCCGTCAGCTCATAGTCTCTCTCATCCCACAGTGTTGTCTGCACTTGAGGCTGTTCAGCCCTGGCCTGCTGGCTCCTGGCATTTGCTTGTTCCTTCATCCAGGGCGGCCCTTTCTGAGATGCCTTTTGTGCATAATAACAACACTGTTCACAGAGAGCTTTCCCACAGTTGACTTGCTTGAGCTTTTAAGAATTTTAAATGGTAGATAGTTTGGCAACACCCCTACTCCAGCAGCTTAATGGAGGGGAAAAAGCTCAAGGGTCATGTGATTAGAAGAGGCTCGTTAGGAAGTGGCAGAACCTGGCTGTGAACCCAGGGCCATAGGCTTGTCTTCTGTGCTGCATGACTGCTTGGCCGACATCCTGAGATGGACATGGTGTTTCCAACGGTCTCCTTAACACTCCCTCCCTTTTGCCTTTCTCTGTGTATCCCCACCTCTTTTGGGGGTTCGTTTGTTCTCTTGGACTCAGCCTTTTCTCCTCCGTCTTCCATAGGAAAGTTAACTAGTTCTCTTCCCTTAGGATAGACCTGGAAAACCAGTAGCCCCATTCAGCCCAGGTAATGACTGGTGTAGGCCCTGGGGGATATTTGCACAGGTAATGACTAGTTTAGGCCCTGGGGGATATTTGCACATTCGCGATTCATCTCAGGAAGTGTGGGGAGCTTTTGTAAACCAGTTTTTGTAACCACCGCTGCCTAAGGGTTCTCACAGGTAAAGCTTTGCTCCACCCACAGCATGTGTCACTACTGCCCACCGCCCTCAGCAGGGATGGTGACTGTGCCTGGGGTGCTGGTGAGGAAACCAGCAGAAAGCCAGAATGACTCACCCAGAGGCACACAGGCAGTCACGTGGAAGAGGAGGGACCTGAACTCAGGACTTGGGATTCTCGGCCTCTCATTCCTCAGCACCTCGGCTTGACTACTGCATGAAGGTGTGGGGGCACAAACCGGATGCAGCTGGGCAAATTACAGAAACACTTAGGAGTTCCTGAGCTCAGAGGGCTGGGTTTGAAATCTCTCGGTCCCAGCCCAGAGGTTTACTCTGAGAAGTCCGTCCTTTCTGAGAGGCCTGCATTCACACAGCTTAAAGCTGCAGGGATCATTTTCCCGAACCTAGTGGCAGCCCTGCAGCCCTGCAGCCCGACACTCTGGAGCTCTCTCCAGTCTTCCACAAACGTTCTCCTTGCCCCTGACTCCGGATGTCCTGCACCCCAAGCCTTCCTCTCCCTGAAATCATCTTATCTGGTTTATATAGCCTGCCCGGCAGAGGCAGAGAAGCTGCCCCACCCCTGTCCTCCACCCAGGACCCGCTTCCTTGCTGGCTTCCCTTCAGTGTGCTCACAGGGCAGCCAGAGCCATCCTAGTTCAACAAAACGCCGGTCAGAGCACGGTGCTCCCTCTCTGGAAGGCAAAGTCCTTTCAGACTCTCCTACCCTGTTTCCTCCCTGACTTCATCTCCCACTCCTCTCTGGCCTCATCGCTCTTTGGACACACCAGGCACACTCCCAGCTCAGGGCCTGTGGCCGGTGTCCCTCTGCCTGCACACTGCCTCACTTAGCCCCACTCTGCTTCCTGCAGGTCTTGGCTCAGACGTCACTTCGATCCTGCGGGCTCTCCTAACCTCCCTATTTAAAATCTACCTCCCGCTTCTCTATGTGTTCTCCCTTTTCCTGTTTTATTTTTCTCCATAGCGTTTAGCATCATCTTTCATGCTATCTTTTCACTTATTTGCTGTTGGCTTCTCCTACTAAAATTTGAGCTCCACTAAAGTGGAGGTTTTTTTCTGTTTTGTTCACTGCTGTCTCATCAGGACCCAGAACAACGACTAGAACATAGTAGGCAGCTTAAGAGATGGTTTATATAGTAGGGACTTAAGAAATATTTGTTGAATGAATGAATGGTACTCAACGGATGTTTATTGAAAGAATGAATTGATCAATTGATCAGTCAATCAAGGAAACTCCATAGGAGAGGTACAGAGAAAGGCTTTCAGATTTCAGAGGACAGGGGTATCATTTCTGGCAGGGCTGTGGCAAGTGGCCAGGGAAGACTTTTCTGTGGAGGTGATGAGCTGTCAGATTTGCAGTCCACCTTGGGAAGAGTGGGATCTGAGAAAAGCAGCAGCTCACAGGTCACTTCTTTCAAGGGAAGGGAGGAAGCTGGGATTGGAAATGCTAATCATCACGTGAAGAATGGCTCTTCTTGGCGGTGGAATACACACAGGGCCGCTCTGTTTATTTTCCTTTGGCCCCAAGGAGCTGGGCCTCTTTTTCATCCTAATTGCTTTGCTTCAAGTTGCTGTCACATCCCAGGAACGGCAGCAAATTAACTGTGCTGGTGGGAGACACAGTTGTTGGAAGATAGGCTGCACCCAACAGGCCAGTAATGGATGTGGGATACAGGACCCCCTGGAGGAGGTCTTGTCCCAGCAGCATCCTCTGCAGCTCTCATAATTCTGCCCTAGCTGGACTGGGGAAGCATGAAAAGAGGGAGCCCTTCTCTTTGGCATCCGAGTAACTAACAAAGGGAAAATGGGCCTTTTCTTGGGCTGCAGAGTCGTGGAGCAGGGTGTAAGCCTCTAGTTCCACCCCTCTCTTCACAGGGAAGGAAAGCGAGGTCACGGGTTAGGGGCAGGCAACTTTCCTGGAGACAGCAATGCAAGTGGACCACCCAACCTAAAGCCTGCTTCTCTGGAATCCTCCTCCCATCCTCACATGTTATTTCCTTTGCTGCCTTCCAGGGCATTCATGAAAGAACTTCCCTATGGTGACCCATCCTCAGGCTACCCTCCCTGATTCCAGGCTTCCATCCTTATTTTTTCTAGGAAAGTTTCTCTATACACACACCCCATTCAGCACTCAGATTCAGCAGATAGAGACAAAGGAGTTAATCTCTAATGGTATTTGGGCACCTGGGCCCTTCAGGTCACGCACTCATGCGTACACACACACACACACACACTCTCTCTCTCTTTGCCAACTCTATAAGAAGTCAGAAACCATTGGCCCAACATGCTTCCCTTTGCAGGTAACATATTTTCATTCTAACAGGAGTCTTACAAAAATATGCCTGGCCGAGCGCGGTGGCTCAAGCCTGTAATCCCAGTACTTTGGGAGGCCGAGGCGGGCGGATCACGAGGTCAGGAGATCGAGACCATCCTGGCTAACCCGGTGAAACCCCGTCTCTACTAAAAAAAATACAAAAAACTAGCCAGGCGAGGTGGCGGGCGCCTGTAGTCCCAGCTACTCGGGAGGCTGAGGCAGGAGAATGGCGTAAACCCGGGAGGCGGAGCTTGCAGTGAGCTGAGATCCGGCCACTGCACTCCAGCCCGGGCGACAGAGCGAGACTCCGTCTCAAAAAAAAAAAAAAAAAAAAAAAGCCTAACCGCAAAGTCCCAATTAGCAAAGGGAATTTGGGGTGCTCAGGGAAGGAGCTAACACTGGTTGCAGTGGAAACGAGGGACTGAGGACTTTGTAGGTGCCACTCTGCAGAGGGACAGTGCTGCCTGCCTGCCAGCTGATTTTGCAGTCAAACCCTGGCTCTGACAGGGACTTCTGTTTGACCATGAGTAAATTCCTTAAAGTTGCTGAAATGAAAGAATGAGAGTGTCTCAACTCTAACCAGAGATGATAATTACAGGGGGGTTGTCCTGAGGATGAAATAAGAGCTTCTAGACCAGCATGTGCAGTCCTCACCTTCCAAGTTCTTTCTCCTGGTTCCTCTTCACACTTTCCCCTCCACCCATTATTGACACCCTTACTGTGGGGAAGGCGCAGTTTTGGTGAATGGACCGTGTTCCAGCAGTCTGTGCTTATCGCTCATGATGCAGCAGAATGGCACCCAGGGGACCTGGGTCCATATTCCAGCTCTACATGCCAGCTCTGTGATGTTGGGCAAATGCAGATGACGATGAGAGACTGTTACAGAGTCGCTGTGCAGATTATGTGAAGTACCTATAGTGGGGCCAGAGAAGTAGGCTGGAGTCTGTGTGTGAAGAGCCTTGAACACCAGGCTAGAGAACTTGGGCTTTATTCTGTAGGAAATGGGGAGCCACAGCAAGTTTTTGAGGCAGTGAGTGTGACTGAAAGACCTGCTTTTTGTATTCAGAGAGCAAGCCCCTCATTCAGCCCTGGGCTGACGGCTCCTTGTCCCTCGAGATCAGCTTGTCCCTCCAGATCAGCTCCTTTCTCCTGCTCCACACCCCAAGAGGTGGCCCTGTTCGGGTGACATCACTGGGCTCCCTTGACTGGCTCCCAATACAGAGCAGCAGCAGAAGGTGGGAAGTGGGGAGGGGTGTGGAGTCAGAGAACTTAGTTCCTGGCTCCCTCCCTGTGGGGTGATCTTGCACTGACCTTTTTCCTTCACTGACTCAAGTCCCCGCCGCTGACGGGTGATCCTTTCCTTACCGCCCTCTGTCTCCAGGTTGAGGTGGCTGCCCCCCGCCCTCCTGCCCAGGCGGGAGTGGTGAAGCCCCAAGCTCACTAGCCTTGTGCTGTTCCTTAGGGGCCCTCCACCCTTTTGTGAACAGCCTCTTTCCTCAACCCTCCTCTAGTGACCTGATTTGAGTGTGCTATCTCTTTCCTGCCAAGACCACATGGGCCCTGTCCCCTCTGACCCTCAGCTCTCTGGGCCGTGCCACCAAGTGGCTTGGCTGGGGCACAGTATCCTGGAAAATGCCCATCTCAGTGCCTCTGCCTGATCACACAGTTATGGGAACCAGAGGAATGTCTTACAGGCAGAGGCGGTGCCTCCGTAACCAGAAGCCAGGGCCTTGCCTCCCAAGTCACTTGAATTTGAGGGGAAAAAATGGACCTTTAGAAGCTTTCTGAGGAGTGGCTGGGAATGGAAACAGAGCCAGATGGCATGAGCTCCAGAGTGCACAGCTTCTGTCACCCCCTCCCAAGTGAGGGACCAGGCAGGCCTGCAGCCCTGGCCACCACCACCCTGGCTGGACCAGATCATTACCAGATTTATCCAAGGGGTTCTGCAAGGTACATAGAGGGAGCCCTGGGGATCCTTGCTTCAGGCCCACCCTTGCCACCTGTTTGCTGGGTGATGTGGGGCTGGTTGCCTCACCTTTCTGAGCCCCAGTTTGTATCTGTGGTTGAGATGTGTCTGGTGCATACATTTGCTGTGGGGTCAGGTGGGGGAACGTGTGTACAGGCTCACTGTGAAAGGAGCCAGTGTAGTGGCCGGGAGGCTCCAGTTGCGGCTCAGACTTCCTGGATTCTAATCCAGTTCTAATATTTCCTGACTGTGTGATCTTAAGCAGTTGCTTACCCTCTCTGAGCCTCAGGTGGGCATCGGTCAGTGAGGACAGCAGAACCTAAACTGAAAGGGCTGTTGGGAGAGTAAATGAGAGAGAGCACAGACAGGGTGTAGAGCAGGGCCTGGCTGTCAGTGTCAGTGAAGCAGAAACCTCCCTGCCCTCAGGCATGGGCAGCGGAGTATCTTGGCAATAGCGGGCAGTCTGGCTTCAGCTGGAGAAGGCAATTCATGACTGCTTGGTGTACTTGGGAGCCCCAAAGAGTTTTGGCCTTGAAAGGATCTCTCATCATTCCTCCTGATTAGGGCATTGACTCCAGAATATGACCCTAGGGACAAAGGCTGGTGCCCCCTCTGGTGGAGGGAGGACAGTGCTGGGTGGAGGGGCAAGTGTGTGAGTCCTGTCACCTGGCCTGTGCAGGTGGCCTCCCCAGCCCTGGGTCTGACTGAAGATCCAGATGCTGAGAAGGTGGCATCCCTGTGACCCATGGGCCCCAGCCCTGTAACTGAGGTCCCTGCACTCCTGGGGAGCTAAAGACACTTCTCTTAGGTTCAGTCTCCTACCTTGAACCCCCAAAACAGCTCTGGACTGTCTCTAGGCGGTCTCATGGGCCACCTGCCCCCACCAGGCCTGGGGTTGGTGTGACAAAACAAAGCTCCTCATCACAGGGATGGGATGGTGGCTGCTTCGCCCAGCAGTACCCACTGCTCTCCTCAGAGCTCAGTCTGCTCCACTGCCGAGTGTGGCCACTGCTCCTGGCTTGCTCAAGAACAGCAACCCATGCTTGTTTCTGCTTGCCTTGCTGCCATACAAAAGGTACCATGTGGTCTCCAAAGGATCACAGCACAGGGGGGTGTGAACCAGCTGGAACCTCACTCCCCTCCGTGGGCACTGGGGGGCCTGTGCAGATCAACACCAGGACCCTCCCAGTAACTACTGGGATCCCTTCTTCAGCCCCAGCCCTGCAGTCCTTCCAGGCTCTGAGGTCTGGTCGCCGAGGAACGGCGGTGACTGTCTTGGTTCCTGGAAATCACCTCACTAGTAGTCATCCTGAGTACTAGAGCTTCCTTGAATCCCTTTTGGTGGGTCTTTCAGCTGGAGTTTGGTGACGACCCTTTGGAAGGCACCTCCCTCTCAGCATGGGCCATTCCTCGGTGACTCTCCAGGCTGCCCTCTCCCCCCACTCTTTTTCTTATTCTTCTTTCAGCAAACACTCTGCGCACCTCCTCTAACCAGAAGCTGTGCCAGGCGCAGAGGCAGAGAGACAAGCCAGGTTCAGCCCCAGCCCCCAGGGCCTCAGAGTAGAGCGAAGGAGGCAGCCAGCCCCTGCAGCAGTTAGGACCACAAGGTGAGTTCCCTGATGGAGATAGCGTCCTTCCTGGTGGCAGCTTCAGCCCAAGGTTCTCTCATCCAGCTTAACACACCTTCCTCTAGGTTCGCAGGGAGACAGGACACACTCTCTGCCCCACTTGACTGCCACTACCTTTACTCATGTTCTCTTGCACCCAGCAGGGTGCTTTGGTTGTCAGCCAGGGAAACCTTTGGCTAAGTTCAGGAGAACAGTATCTTACTGGAAGGACTTTGGGTAGCTCAGCACTCCCTGGGAAGGCCAGTGCACCTGGCTGGAAATGGACAGTCCACAGCATCAGGAGCTGCTCACAGTCCCACTGAGGCTGCCCCAGAACATGTGTACTCAAGGCTCCAGCGCTCCAGCCCGCTGTCGGACCGGCCCTGTGTGGGCACCATGTGCCCACCTCCTGGACAGAGGACCAAAGGGCACTCTAACAACACAAGATGGTCCACAGCTGGGGGAGGGTCAACTCCCCCAACTCAGTGGGTGTCACTTAAGGGGAAATGGCCCGCACGGGGCCTGCTGGAGTTCTTGGAATGGTTCAGCTACTGCGGTATTTGGGATATGTGGTTAAGTCACGCCCTGGGGCTGTCAGTCCTGGGTCCCTGGCTCCCAAGCACCCTGGCATTCATCCTTCTGCCCTCATCTGGCACCCAGTTAATGTCTCTGCTCAACCTGGAAACATTTTCTTAACGACAAAAAAATAAAATCATAGGTTAAAAATCTCCAGCAGTAAAACAGCAGATGACGTTGTGTGGGCAGCTGCCCAGAGGACACAGAACGCACGTCTCCTGAGCGGGTGGCCTTATAAGGACAGGTTCAGGAGTAGAATGGGCAGGAGGGAGGGCCACCCACCAGGAGAGTAGGAGGCTGGAGCAGGGGTGGGTGCCCCACCACTGGGCTGAGTGTGAAGCCAGTAGGATGCCTGGCCAGGACCTGACCCCACAGAGGGACTTGGCTGCGCGCAAGCTCCAGAGGCCCTTGCGGGGCCAAAGCCTGCCTGTCCCTCCGCCTTCACTGTGTCACTGACCTCTCAGCCAGCTGCCACGCAAACCCACCTGGCAGCCTCGCCCTGGGAACCCCTCCCTCCAGGGCAGAGGCCATTTCCCATCCTTCATCCCACCTTCCCCCACTTCTGGGCCCAGCAGGCCTAGCACCAGCTGGCATGGTGTGCAGGAAAGGTTTGTGGGGTGACAGAATTAGGAAATGAAGGGTTCTCTGGTGGGAGTTTTGGCTCATCACCTGGGCTGTAGCACCTGAAACTCAGGGCAGCGTCTTCTCTCCTCAGAGGGCCCAGTGTAGGGCTGAGGAGGTGGGTAGGGCTGGGCAGTCAGTTTTTGCCCTGCCCAGGATCACCTTTGTCCCCAGTGTGAAGACACACATACCATCAACTTCCTCCTGATAGGGTGGAAGAGTGTCACTGCCCCGAGGTCAAAGTGTGTGTGACAGTGTGTTTCTGGGAGGCTCCTGATCGTCTCTGCACTTTTCTGACCCCAGCATCGCTAGGCTTAAAGACCTGGCCGTTGGGATCTGAGGGTGAGCAGAGGAGCCCCCCAGGAGGTCCCATACGGAGAGAAGGACTCTGGAAGCCTCCCCAAACCCTCATTAGGAAAGATCCTTCCCTGAGCTTCCTAAAGCCCCACGTTCCTCTCAGGGTGAGTCCTGCAGAGAGATAGAATGGTCATTTGAGGAGAACTGTGAGGGTCACGCCTTTGCTTTAACAGTCTGCACTGTACCTAAAACCCTATCATTCACGCCTTCGCTTTAACAGCCTGCACTGTACCTAAAACCCTATCATTTATGAGCCGTTATCCTGAAATAAGCATTGCCTTGTCCCCTAAGTTCTCAAAAGGCAAAGAGTGTTCCCTGCAGAGGTCAACAAAGGAATTCTTTAATCTCTAGATAGGAGGACAGGGCAGCTAGAGGCAGCCTGGGCAGCATGGGGGACGGAGAGTGGAAGGAAGGGGCTGAGAGGGCAGGAGGGTCCCAGAAGAGGGAAGCGGCTCCTGACTTCAGTTGATCCTTGGAGGCCAACAGTGACCTGAAAGTGTGTTCCCTCCCCGCAGAGTGAAAGGGTCAGGGCCGAGAGGAGGTGCTGGCAGCCCCTCAGCTGGCGCTGCTCCCATGCCAGAAGAATGTCATCAGCTGCGGAAGGTTGACTTGAGATGAAGCAAGAGAGCAGAGGTGAGAGAGGATCAGCGGCAGCTGTGTGTGCTGGAGCCTGCCTGGGGGCCCAGCCTTGCATAATACAAATACAAGATACAAGGAAACCCCCGATACAAGTACCTGAAATGCCACCATTGCACATGTATTATTTTGGGTTAAGCAGTGCCTCTCTGTGGTAGGCCGAATAATGGCCCCCCAAAGACATCCACGTCCTCATTCCTAGAACCTGTGAATCTGCTGAATCAGTTCACTGCAACCTCCACAATTCTTCTGCCTCAGCCTCCCAAGTAGTTGGGATTACAGGCATGCGCCACCATGCCTGGCTAATCTTTGTATTTTTAGTAGAAACAGGGTTTCACCATGTTGGCCAGGCTGGTCTCGAACTCTTGACCTCAAGTGATCCACCCATCTCGGCCTCCCAAAGTGCTGGGATTACAGATATGAGCCACCACGCCTGGCTATGATTAAGGATCTTGAGGTGGGAGATTGTCCTGGATTATATGGGTGGGCCCAATGGAATCACGGGGATCCTTCTAAGAAGGAGGCAGAAAGTCAACCAGATAGAGGGCACTGTGCACATTTCCCCAGGAAGGGACCATGTAAAGGCCTTGAGATCTCAGCCCGAATGGGTTAGGAGATATCCCTCCTGTCAGAGTCAAAAGGCCACCTTCAGCCTGCCCCACTGGGCCTCTGCGGGAACATGGTGGGGACCCAGAAGAGGAGACAAAGCATAAGCGGACAGGAGGGAGAGCAAGAACCAGGTAGAATTAGCTTCATTCTGCTTACATGGGCCAGGCCTTGGTTTGCTCCTGGAGCCTGGACCCTGCCATCCTCCTGACCTCCCCTCTAAGGATCCTCTTGTCCAGACCATGCTTGAATGTGTCATCTGCTGCTGTTTCAAGGAGCCACCAAGGCAGCCACCTGATCCTTAGTATTAACGGTAGAGATTGTCCTTCTCCCAGGTGGCACTCCCAGAATCCTCTGCTCCAGCCAGGCACCTTCTTTAACCCTGCTGACCTGAGAGGCAGAGAGTGGTTCTCCCAGGGTTTCTGAGTTTGATGATAAATGCTGGAGATTTGTTAACCATAACAGTGATGAGGAGGATGATCATAGTAAAGGTAATGATGATGGAATGAGGCTGGGTGTAAATATGTATAAATAAGTAGCTACTAGATACCATGGCACAATCTTCCTGCACACTATCCTGCTCAATCATCACAATTGGGAAGTTTTAGTATCTATATTTTATGGATAAGACACTGAGGCAGAGAAGCTGTGTGATATTCAAAAGGTCACACAGCTGGTTAGTGCTAAGGCTATAGTTTCAGCCCATATCTGACTTCAGAGTTCGTGCCCCTAACGACCACACTATTGTACCTCCTAAAAAATATTTTAAATGAACAATTTGCTCACTGATGTCTCTCCTTTTTTTTTGGAGACAGAATCTCACTATGGAGTGCAGTGGCACTGTGGTAGCTCACTGTAACCTCAAACTCATGGGCGCAAGCAACCTTCCTGCCTCTAATGTCTGACTTTTTTTTTTTTTTTTTTTTGAGACAGAGTCTCGCTCTTGCCAGGCTGGAGTGCAGTGGCTCAATCTTGGCTCACTGCAACCTCTGCCTCCTGGCTTCAAGCGATTCTCCTGCCTCTGCCTCCCGAGTAGCTGGGACTACAGGCGTATGGCACCAAACCCAGCTGATTTTTGTATTAGTAGAGATGGGGTTTCACCATGTTGGCCAGGCTTGTTTCGAACTCCTGACCTCAGGTGATTCACCTGCCTCGGCCTCCCAAATATATATTTTTTTTCTAGACAGGGTCTCACTCTGTTGCCCAGGCTGGAGTGCAGTGGGATGATCTTGGCTCACTGCACCCTTCGCCTCCCGAGTTCAAACTATTCTCCCATCTCAGCCTCCCAAGTAGCTGGGATTATAGGCGTGCACCACTACACCTGGCAAATTTTTGTATTTTTAGTCGAGACGGGGTTTTGTCATGTTGGCCAAGCTGGTCTCAAACTCCTGGTCTCAAGCGATCTGCCTGCCTCGGCCTCCCAAAGTGCTGGGATTACATGGGTGACTCACCGCACCTGGCCAGATGCCACATTTTAAATCAAGCAACAGTTTGCTAGGGATGGACAGATTTGGGGCATGTGGGAGAAGGATAGGAATAATAGATGGGCCTGTCAACTGGTCGCCTCTAATCCAGGGGACTTAGTAAAGTGGTGGACCAAGGCCAGGTTACCTTAATCAGAACATTAGCTTTGGACCTAACATTGCATCTTAGAAATTGAACTTTAATTTTACTGTCTCTTTCAAGTGTAGTTTTACTTTTGGCAACAGACAGATGTATGTCCAACTTCACAACATCCTGCCCATTTTCTCTAATAGTTTTGTGCTGCCTGCAAGTTATTCAAGGCAAGTTTTAAGCCCAAAGAATGTTTTTATTGTGATTTCAAGTTGGCAGGCATTGAGACTTAGTGGAAAGCATCGAGGGACTCTTGGGCCTCCGGAGACCTGGTTCTAGTTCCAAGCTTGTTGTGTGTAGGCCTGCAGAAGTGCCATTACACATTCAGATGAGGTATCTGGGGTTGAAGCCCTGAGAAACGTGGAAGTTGTTGGTTTTTTTTTTTTTTTTGAGATGGAGTCTCGCTCTGTCACCCAAGCTGGAGTGCACTGGCCAGATCTCAGCTCACTGCAAGCTCCGCCTCTCGGGTTTACGCCATTCTCCTGCCTCAGCCTCCCGAGTAGCTGGGACTACAGGCGCCCGCCACCTCGCCTGGCTAGTTTTTTGTATTTTTTAGTAGAGACGGGGTTTCACCGTGTTAGCCAGGATGGTCTCGATCTCCTCCTGACCTTGTGATCCGCCCACCTCGGCCTCCCAAAGTGCTGGGATTACAGGCTTGAGCCACTGCGCCCGGCCAGTTGTTCTTTTTTTTTTTTTTTTTACAGGCCTCAGTTCCAGGTCCAGCCCTGTTTGCAGGGTGGAGGGGGCTGAGATGTTTTGATTCTGCGGTAATTGTTGCAAGTCTTTGTGCAGGGCCTGCTGGGGAGGGCAGAGGCACCAGAGTCTTGGCCCCTGGCCTCTGCTTGTTTGAGTTATGGGCTGCTCCAGCAACTGGTCCCTTCAATCCTTGGGGACTTCTGAAGGATAGGCCTTGGGTGACTGGAGACAACTCTGGTCGCAACCTCTCCACCCCACAAATGAGGAAAGACTGGCATAGGATCACAGATTGTCAGAGCAGAAGGGGACCCAGACTGGCTGAAAGTCACACACACTGGCCACAGGCCTGTTATGTAGTAAAGAATCCCCAGAGATCTTCCTACATAAAACAAAACAGATTCCTGGGTGCCGCCAAGCTGGGCTTCCTGAATCAGAATATACGGGGGTGGGGCCTGGGACTCTTGAATAAACACCCCAAGGATTCTTATGGATAGCTGCCAGGCCTGGAAGCTTTTGACCTGGTCAAATCTCTCTACTTTTCCTAGGGAAACTGAGGCCCAACGAAGCCTTGACCCAGACATCAGTAGACCTAAAATCAGAAATGAGGTCTTCTGGCCTACAGTTTGATGTTCTTTCCACACCAAGACCAGGCGCCTACAGGACTCAAAAGAACTGCCCATTATTTATTGGTTTTAATGTTCTTAAAATCAAGGTTCCTAATGCACACAGTGTACAGAGTGGAATCAGGTGGTTTCACAGGCGTGCATGAGAACATTGCTCCCCGTCCGGCTCTCCCATCTGCCCCTCTGCAGAGGCAACCATTTCAACTCTTTCAGCAGATTCTGCTGCTGTTAACTGTCACCCTTGGCATTATTTGTGTTTTTACAATAAGCATGCATCACTTTGTTACTCTTGTTTGGTTTTAATAATACAGTTAGGATGGGTCGCCGGGTCTGGCACTGGGCCTGGACGCCCAGGCAACGTGGAGTGGCTCCGTGGTCACTGGGCACAGGCCACCAGCTCTTCCAGGGCTTGCTCTCGGCGGTTGCCATGGACCAGCAGCACCTCCTTGATCCGGTCCTGCTGGAAGCCCATGTCGCTGAACTGCTCCCAGAGGCGCAGGAACTCCCCTGCCTGAGGAAGAGGAGACAGGGAGGGTGCTGGAGCCTCTGCTGGGCCTGGCCTCAGCCGTGGGGAGCCCCAGCTCCAGTGCCTACTGCATTGGAAAAGCTGTGGTTTTCCTAGTCCCGAAAAGCTGTGGCTCCCCCCAGGCTACTTGAGCCTGATCCTGGGCTGCACCTGCCACTTTCCCGAAACTCTAGGGTGATGTAGGCTCCGACCTCCCTTCCTCTGCCAAGAAAACAAGGCCCTAGCCTGGCCACGGGCTCTGTCCTGACTCTCCTCCCACTCACTGTCAACTTTCTGCTGGGGCAGGAGGGGGCAGACCGCACACCGGCACCGGAGCACAAACAGCCCAAGGTCCCTGCTCATGCCCTGAACACTACGGAGGTCTCACAGCGCAGCCTGCACCTTCCTTCCCCTCCGACCTCAGGGCTTGAAACTTCCCCACCTCTGCTCCCTCTTGGGGCCTCACCCAACTCTCTGTCCCCTTCAGCCTCTGTGAAGAGCTGCTCTGCCATGGGGCATTTAGAAGTGACTACTGGGGCCGGGTGCAGTGGCTCACTCCTGTAATCCCAGCACTTTGGGAGGCCGAGGCAGGTGGATCACTTGAGGTCAGGGGTTTGAGACCAGCCTGGTCAACATGGTGAAACTCCGTCTCTACTGAAAATACCAAAAAAAATTAGCCGGGTGTGGTGACAGGCACCTGTAATCCCAGCTGCTCGGGAGGCTGAGGCTGGAGAATTGCTTGAACCTGGGAGGCAGAGCCAAGATCGCGCCATTGCACTCCAGCCTGGGCGATAGAGTGAGACTCAGTCTCAAAAATCAAGATGTGACTATTGGGCCTACAGCCGCATGCACTTGGGATAGGTGGCACACTTCCCAAGCAGAGAGGTCATGCATCTTTCTGCTGCCCATGGCTACTATCTGGATGTCCGACAAAGAGTGGGCATTCAGTTACAGAGGCTGCGTTGATTCAGTCTAATAAAGCAAAGCCCCTGCTGCTCTCTGCCTCCTGTCCCCCTCTGACCTCTTCCTGATCTCCCTCTGTGCCTTTCTCCTTTGTCCTTGCTGTAGCACCCTGGGCCATCTCCTCCCCAGAGCTGAGGAGTCAGGCAATCTCCTGATGGACCCACAGGCTGGCTCTGAAGACTGGTGTGCCCCTGCACCCAGGCTCCTGGGTACACCCCCATCCCTTCCATCTCCTGGGGTCCTGGCAGGAAGCCCTGCTGACCTGGCTCTCGGAGAACTGGAACATCTCCATGGCCTCATCCACCAGGCCTTCCTCATATCCCTGATGTAACAGGCGGTCACAGGCACTGAGGTAGCTGAGAAACTGGGCCAGAAGAGGGCAGAGAGGGAGGGAGGGTAAGAGGAGCAGCAGGGGCAGCAGATGGGGCAGAGGCACTCCAAGGGCCTGAGCTGAGGGCCAGGCAACAGAGCAAGCCACCATATGCAGTGTGGCCCCAGAGATCCCGTGAGCCCACAGAAGAGCGATAGAGGCTTCCTCTGAGTGCCTGGGGACAGGCAGACAGTGGGTCCTCACCAACTATCCCAAGTTGGGAGCTGGACTCCAGGAAAAGGGCTGTCAGGGTGGGCTAGGGTGTTCATAGAACCTAGGTGGGGCGCAGGACAGGCTTCAAACAGGCATCCCACCTACTACCCAGTGCAATTCAACATTCGTGCACCCCCCATCCCTGCCCAGGAGCACCCATTCGTGTGAAGGTACCTCCTCATCCGTCCACACCTGTGCACCCCTACTGTACCCCCAGATGCATCTCTCTCATCCAGGACTCCTGAGCCACTACTATGCAACTCCTGCACCAGTGCTGGAGAAGGGGTGCGGGGGAGGCACAGAGGAGGATTCCACAGGTTAGAAAAACTGTTCAGGTCACCCCACAGTTACGTCATCAGGGGCACAGGATAAAATACTGCTCCTTACTAGGCAGGGTTCAAAGGCCTGTTCCCTGTCTATGGTCTTGGCCCCTCCCTCACCCTCCAGGACTCTGCAGATGCAGCTCCCTCAGCCAAGGCCGGCCTCCTTCCCTGTCCCTGGGAAGCTTCCTGCCCCCTCTGTCTTCCTGGGTGCTGTCCCTCGTGCCCCCATAGCACCCTGTGCTTCCCTATTACAGCACATATAACTTTGTAATTGCTTCACTCAGTCTTTCTCATCCACTAATTTTTTGCTCCATGAGGGAGGGGCTGTGTCAGTCTCATTCACCACAGTGTCCCCAGCATCCAGCATGGTGGCAGAAGGAGCTCAATAAATGTATGCCGTGTTTATAAAACGAATGAAGACCTGCCTTCAAGGAACTCACAGCTTAGTGGGGGAGATAAACCAGATGCAGGACCACATCAGTGCCAGGCAAATCAGAGCAGGATTTATAGGGTGTAGGTGCCAAATGAAGGCTCCAGACCACAGGAATTATGAGTATATGTGGAGGCCGGGCGCGGTGGCTCAAGCCTGTAATCCCAGCACTTTGGGAGGCCGAGACGGGCGGATCACGAGGTCAGGAGATCGAGACCATCCTGACTAACACGGTGAAACCCCGTCTCTACTAAAAAAAATACAAAAAACTAGCCGGGCGAGGTGGTGGGCGCCTGTAGTCCCAGCTACTCGGGAGGCTGAGGCAGGAGAATGGCGTAAACCCGGGAGGCGGAGCTTGCAGTGAGCTGAGATCCGGCCACTGCACTCCAGCCTGGGCGACAGAGCGAGACTCTGTCTCAAAAAAAAAAAAAAAAAAAAAAAAATGAGTATATGTGGAGAAGGGAGAGTGGGGTTTCTGCAGACCTTCAGAGCTGGGATGAAAGTGCAGATCATCTAGACTAACAGTTTGCAGATTGTTTTTAGCTCCTGAAGTGTTTGTCTTAGCACAAGGAGGCTTCAGCAATAACAGGCTAAGATCAGAGCTGCTCTGGGAGAACAACGGCCAGGGGCATGGGGGCCCGGAGTCCAGTGCTCCTGCCTGAGGTACTGCCCATTACAGCCAGACCTGCTCTGAGCACATTTTGAAAACCACACACCCGGCCGGGCGCGGTGGCTCAAGCCTGTAATCCCAGCACTTTGGGAGGCCGAGACGGGCAGATCACGAGGTCAGGAGATCGAGACCATCCTGGCTAATACGGTGAAACTCTGTCTCTACTTAAAAATACAAAAAACTAGCCGGGCGACGAGGCGGGCGCCTGTAGTCCCAGCTACTCGGGAGGCTGAGGCAGGAGAATGGCGTAAACCCGGGAGGCGGAGCTTGCAGTGAGCTGAGATCCGGCCACTGCACTCCAGCCTGGGTGGCAGAGCAAGACTCCGTCTCAAAAAAAAAAAAAAAAAAGAAAACCACACACCCATGCCCTCCTTTCACAGTTCAGGAAACTGAGGTTCAGGCAAGGCAGGTGCCTTGCCCAGGGTCCCAGGACTAGGCCCCCGATTATGTAACCTGTCACTTAATGCCTTGTCCATCAGAGGGATCAGCTGCTAGAGGAGGGGCTTTGAGCTGTCTTGGTGGAGGACAGGGTTTCCAAAGGTGAAACCTTCACTTTCAGAAAGAGGGCAGGCAAGGATGGATGGTGGACGCTGCCTCCATCTTTTGGCTCATCCACAGCAATGGTTCTCAATCTCAGTGCTTATTGCAGCTGCCTCGGGAACTTGAAACATTACTGATGTCTGGGCCTCACCTTCAAAGGTTACGATATAATTGGTCTGGGGTGTAGCCTGAGCATTGGGATTTTTTCCTATAGCTCTCCAGGTGATTCTAATGTGCACCCAAGACTAAGCATCACTGAATGGGGACAGCTGACCTTGATCTACACCATGCCACAGTGAATATCAGACCCATCTGCACATTTTTTTAAATTAAAGGCCCCTAGGTTCCCCCCAGATCCACTGACTGGGACCCCGCAGGATAAGCCCTGAGAGTCTGCATTTGCAAAGGTTCTGCTGCTTGGTTAGCTTTTGGGCCTACAGGACTGTAGAAGATATCAGGCTTGCCTCAGGCCCCCAGGTGGGTGAGGATGTCACCTTCAGGCCACAGGATGGGGGCCCTGGAAGTCACTGGTTCCAAACACGTATTCCTCCTCCACCCTGTGAACTGGGAAACAGGCTAAAAGAGGTGGCCTGGCCTGTGGACCCTCACACATGGCACCCAGGCCTGTCCTGCAGGGAGGCAGTGAGGGCACATCAAGCCTTGTGGAAGGAAAGGAGTGCTGCACAATTTCTTTTTTTCTTCTCTCCCTGACTCTTCTAGTTGCTCTGTCTCTATCACCTGATGCCCTTCCTCCTGGGCCATCTGTCATTTTTCTTGGCCAAAAAGGATTTACTGCAATATGCGGCTTTCAGCGGGAGAAGGAATCTGAACCCAAAGGGCTTGTTCAGTTACCAGGACTTCACAGAACAGACAGAAATACTAACTTGGTGGGGGAGGATAGATGAAGTCATCCAAAGGCCCCTCAGACCCACCCCTTGGGACCTGGCTCCTAACTGCTGTCTGGAGAAGGCCACCCAGAGATCCAGGGGGCCAGGCAGGTGGTCAGTCTATATCTGGAAACACAATGTTCCCAATGCAGTGAAATTCTTCCAGCTCACCCACTGGGAGGCCAGGGCCCCAGGCTGGCTCTGACTCATCCTCAGACCCCCAGAGTGATGGCCTGAGACCTCAACCTTATCACAGGGCCTGAAGGGACTGGGGAGGCATATCAGAGCCCCACTGTGCACCTGGCCCCTCACAGCCCTCCTGGCCAGCTTTTTGGCCAAGACCCTGGCCTTTCAGTATCAGCTGAAGGTAGGGGTGACTTTAGATCTGCTCTTAAATCTCAAATCAGCCTATGGTGCTGTCCTAAGAGGTTCTCACACAGAAAATGAGATAAAAGGCATTGTGCAACCAAGAGGCAGAGTCAGACCAGCCAGCCTCACCCCAGTGCTGCCATTGACTGACTGCATGAACTTCCCCGGCCTCAGTTTCCTCATCTGCAAAGTGGTCATAACGTAATAGCAACCTTGCAGAATTGAGAAAACCTAACTGAATACCCTCAGAGAGAGAGAGATTCATGCAAAGAAAATGTTCAATAAATGTTAGTACCCCTCCCTGCCATTTTAGCCACATGGGGGTCACTATGTTGGAAATTCTCCTCCAGGACAGGCCATGAACTGATGAACCCAGAGTAGAGTAGAAGCAGGAGTGGGTGGGCAAGGGGACCAGGTGCATTTCCCCAGCCCCACCCCAGCTCCTGTTTGAAAGTCACTTTCCTTCTGCCATTCCCTCTTGCAGGAGCAGGTAGCTCTGGACTACAGGGACCCAGCATTCCATACTCATCAGTGATGACGGAGGTGTCCGAGCCTTTTGATGGCGGGGCAGGAACGGGAGAAAAATGAAAAGTGCCAACTACCCTGGGAACATGAAGCGTCCCGATGTTTAGAAAACAACACAATGAGGGATGTTGCTTTCAGCTGGGGACATGGGGGTGTAGGCAATGGCATTCAGTGTCACCTCCTGACTCTACTTACAATCCTTCCATGCCTCCTTTTGGCTATTGGGTCATTAATCAAATTCTCAGGCCAGCCGTCAAGACCCCTAAATCTACCCCCAATTCTCTGTCTCATCTCCTATCAGCCTGCCTCATGCACCCTCTCCTCCAACAAGACTGGTCAGATCAGGGCCTCCCAAACACTTCCCTCCCACCTCCACTCCTTTATTCACACTGTCCTTCCCTCCTGGAGTATCACCCCTTCTCCTTCCTTCAGAGTCAGATCTTACCCATCCTTGAAGTCCCACTCAATGCTTGGTATCTCCATGAAGCCTTTCTTGATCTCTAGAACCTCCTTGTGGTAGATTGAGAATGATCATAAAAATTTTTGCAGCCTCTCCCACCAAGAGATGGAGTCTGTTTTTCCCGTTTAAGTTTGGAGTGGTCAGTGATGTGCTTTGACCAATAGAATGAGGCAGAATTGACTATGTACAATTTCAGCCTAGGCCTCAAGAGGCCTCAAGAGGCCTTACTCTTGGAACCAAGTAGGGTGGCTTGCTGGAGATATGTGGCCCAGCTGACAAGTATCACCACCCACTGTACAGTGAATGAGGCCATCTTAGATCATTCAGCCCCAAGTAAGTCACCAAACTGTAGCCACATGAGACTTCAGGTGAGATGAGCAGAAGAACCCCCTAGCTGAGTCCACCTTAAAACTGCCAATCCAGAGAATCATGAGCAAATAAATGGTTGTTTCGAGTCACTAAGTTTTGGGGTAGTTTGTTACACAGAAATAGATGACAGAAACACCCCTATAACACTCATACCCCTTCTTCTCCCAGGTATCTTGTGACTAGCACCTCTTTTTAAGCACTTTGGGGGCCCTCACTCCTCTGCAGGTGTTCTTATATTCTTGGCTTATATTAGGGGTCAAGACCTGCTTCCAAATATTAGCGTGGCTCAGAGTGCTGTCCTTGGAGTGTCATCATGAGTCTCCGCCATACTTCCAATAGAGTGAATTCTATTAGAAGAATAGAACGTGGGTGAGTAGAACTTGGGCGTAGTAGACTCTGATGTTCCATCCACATACCCTTTCACTGCAGGACTTACTGCCCCAGATGCTGGGAGAGCTGGGAGACACTCTTCAGTTGTCTGCCCCTTCAGGGATTACCTTAACAGCAGAGATCCACTTACCTCAGTCATCCCCTTCCCACATGCAGTGACTGATTGAGGCAGGGGTATAAAGGCCTGACCATCTCAGCCCCACTTAGGACAACCCTGAGGGGCCGTAGATGCTCCAGATCTTTGGAGTTGGCTGATGCTGTTGTTGGGCCTATGCCACAGCCCAAAAGGTGAAAACCATGTGGCCACTCACCTGGCTCCAGCATCACAGCCCATCAGCTCTGGGCCCCCCAACTCACCTGGCTCAGGCTCTGCCTCCCTGTCTTCTGCAGAGCTATGATGGCCCTTTGCAGGGGATATCCCAGGGCGACCACTGGCCCAATGAGGTCTTGCTCCTCCTGGCTCAGGGCGGATAGCAGGTCAGCCGCAGTATCAGGGTGTGACTTGTGGGGGTTGAGAGGCTGGGGTGCCCCCCCAGGAGGTGGCAGACAGGTGTACGGGCTGAGGGACTGAAATACAGACAGACTGGACATGTCAGTTACCACAGGAAGTGACACCCAGTTGGGCTGGACATTTTTAAAAATGCCTTTATGTACCACCTTCTGTAGGGAATGTAGGGACTAATATTATGGAGGGCTTAGAGTCCTGCAGACCCCAGCTCTCTAATGCTTACTCAGTATACTCATATGAAAAATGAGGGCAATCCCTAAGCTACTTCATGGGACTATTAGGAGGCTTAAATAAGACAATGTGAGGGGCTGGGCGCAGTGGCTCATGGCTGTAATCCCAACACTTTGGGAGGCCAAGGGAGTTGGATCACCTGAGGTAAGGAGTTCGAGACCAGCCCAACCAACATGGTGAAACCCTGCCTCTACTAAAAAATACAAAATTAGCTGGGCATGGTGGCACATGCCTATAATCCCAGCTACTTGATTGGGGCAGGAGGCAGGAGAATTGCTTGAACCCAGGAGGCAGAGGTTGCAGTGAGCAGAGATTACACCATTGCACTCCAGCCTGGGCAATAAGAGCGGAACTCTGTCTCAAAAAAAAAAAAGAAAAAGAAAAAAAAACAAACAAAAAACACGGTCAGGAAAGTGACTAGTGAAAGAAATATGAGGTCTGTTCTATCCCATTTTACAGACATTGAAATCAAGGTTCAGAAACATGAATGACCTGATTAAGCAACACACGCTTGGCACCTCAACCCTACTCAGGTTTTTTGCCCCACATCTTGCTGAGGGAGGAGCAGGGGTAGGTCTTCCCAACCAGGCCCTCCTTCTTGAGTTCCTTCTTGAGTTTGGTTGGGCTGGGGTTTGGCAGGGCATGGAGCAGGGGAGGAACTCACACCAGGCCTTCGGTTGTGGTGGTGGAGAAACTGAAACAGACCTTGGATTAAGGAGGGTGATTTGAAGGCATTTCAATTGGTTTGGCCAGCGTCACCCCAACCCTTCTCCCATGAGGAGGTACCTCTCTGCCAGCCCTGAACGTTTCATCCTGTCCCCTCCTCCCAAGGAAAACCCAACCGCCGCCTGGCTCCTAGGGTGGAGTGTATATGTAACACACATGAATTCTCCACCCATCCACATCTTCTCAGGGCTCTCCCTGCCACGACCTCACCCTAGGATCTACCCTTTATTACCTCCAGGGTGGAGAACATCAAAAGTTTAGGAGCTGAGTCTACTCTTGTGTCCTTGAAAAAGATTCTTTGCCCCTCTGTGCCTCATTTCCATCATCTACAGAATACTGTCCCACCCCCACAGGGTTGTTGTGAGAATTAAATTCATCTTGGCCAGGGAAGAGCCATCCTGGCATCAACATCTGGTCTTGGATGTGGGCGTGGCTCATCGTGATTACAGGGCCTCTTCTCTACTATGTATGCTCTGAACAACCGAGTGAAGGGTTGTTGGCTCACTATGCAGGTAGAGAAGGGGTAGTTCAGGGACTTGCCTAAGGTCACACGCCGGTGCATGTAAGAAACCAGACCTCAGGTCTCTGTCTTTCAGATTGAATTCTACCTTGGTCTTATTCTGCAGCATCTCCTGGCCTTACTGTGGGGCTGCTGGGGGGCAGAAAGCTGTGCCCCGCTGCCACCTTCTGCTGCCAATCCTGACCCACCCCATGTTTTGTGGAGTCTGATACTTATATCATTTGGAAGCGACCTCAGAGAAAAAGAACACACAATTATGAACACAAAATTGGGCACAAGGCCTTGGAAGAGACAAAGGGAGGAGCCTGAGGCTTAAGCTTCTGTGGTTTCACTGTAGGGTCACTTCTCCCTGCTCTTCAGGGTTCACTTCCTCCGTCCTGAAACCTTCTCAGCCTGTAGCAGCCCTGACTCTCCCTCAACACCTGATTCCACTGTACAGTGCAGGGCCTGGTCCGACACCCTCTTAGCCTCCATGTCCTGTGGTTTTGACACTCCCAAACCCAGTGTCTGGCAGGAAGTAACTGTGCATTGAATATTCCTTGATTGAGCCTCCAGCTTCCCCAGCCTACAGCAAACCTCACCCGGTGGGAAGCCCTAGATTTGCGTTGTGTTCATCAATTCAACAGACATCCACTGAGCGCCCCCTATGGGTCAAGTCGGCAGCTGGGTGCTCTGGAAACAAAAATCAATGCGATCCACTCCCTGCCCTAAAAGAGCTCAACCTCTATTGGAAGAGACAGACAGTTTCTGCATAATTAAAACCACTATGACCTGCGCCCTAAAAAAAGCAAGGCAGGCACAGTGGGAAACGCGGGGAATGGGGGCTTCTGAGCAGGGACTACTCTACTCTAGGCAAAGGGCCGCAGGAGGACAACACTGGACAGGCCCAGGTGGGAGCAGGTCAAGGGAGGACACAGGAGCGCGCAGGGTAGGGGACCGAGGCTGCGGGCCGGGCTGGACACCCAGATTATGGGGCCTGGGCTGCCGAGCGGCGGCATTGGCGGGACGGGCAGAATCCTTACCGCGACCGTGGACTTGTGGCTCCGTAGCTGGGGAATGGCGCCGGCCGTGGAGGGCCGCGGGGGCGACGCGGGGGCTGCGGGGGACTGGGGCACGGGCCCCGGAGGTGACGCGGACCTGGGGGACGGCGCGGGGCTGGGGCACAGGCTCAGCGCGCGGCGGCCGCGAAAGCCGTGCAGGAGAGCGCGGGGCCGGGCGGCCAGCTTCCCCTCGGAGAGTCGCCGCTTTGCCCCCGCCAGCTCCAACCGCACGCTGCGCAGCACGTCCAGTGAGCACAGGCGACGGCCGGGGCCGGGGCTCGCCGGAGAGCCCGGTTGGAAGCTGCGTGGGCCCGGCTCTTCCTCGCTGCCAGAGGAGGCTGCTGCCTCGTCCTCACCCTCCTCCTCTGTCCTTTCCTGGTGTCCGGCCTCCTGGTCTCTGATTGTGGCAGGCGCCAGCCCATGTTCGGGGCTGACTAGCAGGAGCCAGGCTGGAGGGGCTGACGCTGTCCCCGGGTCACCGCACTGGTACAGGCTGGGTCCCCGGCCGGCGGCCTCCACCCAGAAGAGTGCCCTCCTCTCCAGGCTGAAGTCGTGCTGTGGAAAGAAGGCGACGTAAAGCCCGGGGCAAACCAGGACCCCGGGGTCACAACACTAACCCCTGGCCTGGGGGACCCTGTTCAGCCAGAGACTCTCTAGGCCTGGACAGCGTCAGATTCTGAGCCCCGGGCTTCCATCACAGCCCACTCTACCCTGGATTTTATAGCTAACACTGTGGTCGATGGATACCAATAACAGTTTAATGGCAAACTGGCATAAATGACAAAGTGATGAATTCGTTAATAGAATGAAATGTAATTAAATCCAACATCTAAATCCCTTTGCCATTCAGTATGTAGTTGAGCAAAAACTACTTAAAAATTTTCTCCAGTAAAGCTTATTCTTAGCAAAGAAGCTTTCACCTGAGCCCAGCACAGTAGGCCCTGTCTCAAAAAACAAAAGCAGGTCGGGCACAGTGGCTCATGCTTGTAATTGCAGCTCTTAGGGTGGCCAAAGTGGGAGGATCACTTGAGCCCGGGAGTTCAAGTCCAGCCCAGGCAACATGGTGTGAAATCTCATCTCTACAAAGAAATAGGAAAAATTAGCCAAGCATGGTGGCATATGCGTATAGTCCTAGTTACTTGGGAGGCTGAGGTGGGAGGATTGCTTGAGCCCTAGAAGAGGAGGTTGCAATGAGCTGAGATTGCACCACTGCACTCCATCCAGCCTGGGCAACAGAGGGAGACTCTGAAAAAAACAAAAACAGCTCTTTCCCTAAGCGGCCTGAGGTAATCTGTGAAAATGGTTCACTATTCATTTGACCTGGAGAACCCCACAAAATCGTGCAAATCAAGAGGTTCAAATCTTCATGGTCACTTTAAGAACACTCGTGAAATGGCCGGGCGCGGTGGCTCAAGCCTGTAATCCCAGCACTTTGGGAGGCCGAGACGGGCGGATCACGAGGTCAGGAGATCAAGACCATCCTGGCTAACACAGTGAAACCGCGTCTCTACTAAAAAATACAAAAAACTAGCCGGGCGAGGTGGCAGGCGCCTGTAGTCCCAGCTACTCGGGAGGCTGAGGCAGGAGAATGGCGTAAACCCGGGAGGCGGAGCTTGCAGTGAGCTGAGATCTGGCCACTGCACTCCAGCCTGGGCGACAGAGCGAGACTCCGTCTAAAAAAAAAAAAAAAAAAAAAGAACACTCGTGAAAATGCCCAGGCCATCAAGGGTATGCATATGCGAAAAGCCATTAAGTATCTGAAAGATGTCACTTTACAGAAATAGTGCGTACCATTCTGAGGTTACAATGGTGGAGTTGGTACGTGTGCCCAGGCCAAGCAGTGGGGTTGGATACAAGGTCGGTGGCCCAAAAAGAGTGCTGAATTTGTTTTTGAGACAGAGTCTCATTCTGTCACCAGGCTGGAGTACAGTGGCACGATCTCGGCTCACTGCAACCTCCACCTCCCGGGTTCAAGCGATTCTCATGCCTCCACCTCCTGAGTAGCTGGGATTACAGGCACACATTGCCACACCCAGCTAATTTTTTGTATTTTTAGTAGAGACGGGGTTTCACTATGTTGGCCAGGGCTAGCTGTCCTTTAAATTCAAGGACAAGACCCCATGGACTCAGCCTCAGACCCACAGACCTAGAAGACAGAAACACAGAGACACACTTACCATAGAACCCAGCAGAAGCTCCCCGCAGGGCGGGACGCTGAGTTCTGGCCCAGGAAGAGGCTCTGTGCCTATCACAAAGCCCTTAGGCAACTTGAAGGGAACACCATCGAGGGCATTCATTCTGTCAGAGGAGTGTGGAGATGGCTGGCAGGACTGGGGTGGGCTGCTTGATGGTAGGGAGAGACAGTCGAGTCCTAAGGACCAGGCTCAGGCCTCAAATGGCCTTACTGCTCTCCTGTGTGGTCACTTAGCTGAGCCCCAAACAGCTGGAAGGGAAAAGGTGAGGAGGCCAGTGCTGCATAAAGGAAGGAAATGAATAAAAACAAGAGCATTCACACAGACAGGAATTCACTATTTCATATTTCAGTCATGCTCTAGACCATTGTTTTCCAAAACATGGTCCACAAAACTAGTTCTAATGCATTTCATCAAAATAATTGTCACCCAAATGTTTAAGAAACAAACAGTATTAATTTACATAGACTCTTCCAGGGAAGAAGAAAATAAGGAATACTTTCTAACTCATTCTGATTTTAGCATAACCTTTTTTTATTTTTTCTTTTTCTGGGACGAAGTCTCACTCTGTCACCCAGGCTGGAGTGCAGTAGCCTGATCTTACTTCACAGGAACCTCCAGCTCCTGGTTTCAAGTGAGTCTTCTGGCTCAGCCTCCCAAGTAGCTGGAATTACAGGCACCCACCACCACGCCCAGCTAATTTTTGTATTTTTAGTAGAGACGGGGTTTCACCATGTTGGCCAGGCTGGTCTCAAACTCCCAGCCTCAGGTGATTTGGCCCCCTCGGCCTCCCAAAGTGCTGGGATTACAGGCCACTGCACCCAGCTGATTTTTAGCATAACCTTGATACCAAATTTGATTAAAAAAAAGAAAAAAATTAGAAACCAATCTCTCATGAATATAGATGCAAAAAAATCTTTAAAATAATTATGGGTAGAAGAATGTAACACTGCCAAGTTAAGTTTATTTCAGGAAAGATAGATTGACTTAACATTCTCAAATCAATAAATGGGAATAAAGACAAATATCAATAGAATAAAGATGAAAAATTATATAATTATATAGCTCCATAGATGCAGAAAAAAACATGACAAAATCAATACCCATACCCTTTCAGCAACTTAGGAATAGAAGGGAATTTTATTAACTAATAAAGAGTATCTCTAAAACATCACACAGGCCGGGCGCGGTGGCTCAAGCCTGTAATCCCAGCACTTTGGGAGGCCGAGATGGGCGGATCACGAGGTCAGGAGATCAAGACCATCCTGGCTAACACGGTGAAACCCCGTCTCTACTAAAAAATACAAAAAACTAGCCGGGTGAGGTGGCGGGCGCCTGTAGTCCCAGCTACTCCAGAGGCTGAGGCAGGAGAATGGCGTGAACCCAGGAGGCGGAGCTTGCAGTGAGCTGAGATCCAGCCACTGCACTCCAGCCTGGGCGACAGGGCGAGACTCTGTCTCAAAAAAAAAAAAAAAAAAAAAAAATCACACAGTGCCAAGATCATGCCACTGCACTCCAGCCTGACAATGGAGCAAGATGCTGTTTTTTTTAAAAAAACAAAACAAAAACAAAAACAATTACATCTCTATATATCATGTAAATAGACTCTTCTAAAATTTTTATTAGAAATGGAACATTTTAGGCCAGGTACAGTGGCTCACACCTGTAATCCCAAATCCCAGCACTTTGGGAGGCCGAAGTGGGAGGATCACCTGAGGTCAGGGGTTGGAGACCAGCCTAGCCAACATGGTGAAACCCCATATCTATTAAAAATACAAAAATTAGCTGGGCGTGGTGGTGGGTGCCTGTAATCCCAGCTACTTGGGAGGCTGAGAAAGGAGAATCACTTGAATCCAGGAGGCAGAGGTTGCAGTGAGCCAAGATCACGCCATTGCACTCCAGCCTGGGCAACAAGAGGGAAACGCTGTCTCAAAAAAAAAAAAAAAAAAAAAGTAAAATTTAAAAAGTTACCATTTATATTAGCATCAGTTCTCTAGGACTAAATCTAACACAAAATGTACGACACCTCTACACACAAAACTATAAAACATTTGGTTAAACTGAGGAACATATCATGTTCAAGGATTGTAAAACTGAATCTTGTAAAGATAGCAATTCTCCTCCAATTAATTTATTCATTCTATGTATCAAAATTCCATCACTTTTTTTTTGGGTAGAAATTGGCAAGCTAATTCTAAAATCAAATGAAATGCAAAGGACCAGGAAAAGCCAAGAGACTCTTGGAGAAGCAACACAGTGGAAGACTTTTACTATCAGATAGCAAGACCTTCAAGTTACGGGAATTAAGACAGTGACTTAAAGACTTGCAAAGAAACCAACAGGACAAAAAAGTCCAGAAACAGATCCACACATGAATCTTTGACTTATGACAAAATTGCCTCTGTAGAACAGTTGGAAAGGGAAAGTCTTTTTTTTTTTTTGAGACGGAGTCTCGCTCTGCCGCCCAGGCTGGAGTGCAGTGGCCTGATCTCAGCTCACTGCAAGCTCCACCTCCCGGGTTTACGCCATTCTCCTGCCTCAGCCTCCTGAGTAGCTGGGACTACAGGCACCCGCCACATCACCCGGCTAGTTTTTTGTATTTTTTAGTAGAGACGGGGTTTCACCGTGTTAGCCAGGATGGTCTCGATCTCCTGACCTCGTGATCCGCCCATCTCGGCCTCCCAAAGTGCTGGGATTACAGGCTTGAGCCACCGCGCCCGGCAAGGGAAAGTCTTTTAAAGAAATGGTACTGGATTAATTTGATATCCATCTGGGGGAAAACAAAAACAAAAACAATATTGACCTCTACTTCATGTCATACCTAAAAATCGATTCCAGGTAGACTGTAGATTTAAATGTAAAAGGTAAAATAATGAAGCTCAAAGATAAAAATGAGACTACATTCATGGCCTTGCAATAGTCAAACATTTCTTTTTTTTTGAGACGGAGTCTCGCTCTGTCGCCCAGGCTGGAGTGCAGTGGCCGGATCTCAGCTCACTGCAAGCTCCGCCTCCTGGGTTTACGCCATTCTCCTGCCTCAGCCTCCCGAGTAGCTGGGACTACAGGCGCCCGCCATCTCGCCCGGCTAATTTTTTGTATTTTTTTTAGTAGAGACGGGGTTTCACCGTGTTAGCCAGGATGGTCTCGATCTCCTGACCTCGTGATCCGCCCATCTCGGCCTCCCAAAGTGCTGGGATTACAGGCTTGAGCCACCGCGCCCGGCCGTCAAACATTTCTTAAGTTACAAAAGGGCAAACAGGCCAGGCACGTTGGCTCATGCCTATAATCCCAGCACTTTGAGAGGCCCAGACAGGAGGATCAGTTGAGGCCAGGAGATTGAGACAAGCATGGGCAACAAAGCAAGACCCCCGTCTCTACAAAAAATATAAAAGTAGCCAGGTATGGTGGCACACACCTGTAGCCCCAGCTACTCAGGAGGCTGAAGTAGGAGGATTGCTTAAGTCTGGGAGGACAAGGCCACAGTAAGATGAGTGAGCTTTGAGCCCAGGTTGCGCTCCAGCCTGGGCAACAAATGAGACCCTGTCTCAAAAAAAAAAAAAAATTTAAAAAACCACCACAACGGCCGGGCGCGGCGGCTCAAGCCTGTAATCCCAGCACTTTGGGAGGCTGAGATGGGCGGATCACGAGGTCAGGAGATCGAGACCATCCTGGCTAATACGGTGAAACCCCGTCTCTACTAAAAAAAATACAAAAAACTAGCCAGGCGAGGTGGCGGGCGCCTGTAGTCCCAGCTACTCGGGAGGCTGAGGCAGGAGAATGGTGTAAACCCGGGAGACGGAGCTTGCAGTGAGCTGAGATCTGGCCACTGCACTCCAGCCTGGGCGACAGAGCGAGACTCCGTCTCAAAAAAAAAAGAACTTCCATTCATCAGATTACACCATTAAGAGAGTTAAAACAAAAACAAAAACAAATCACAGAGTGGGGGAAGATATTTGCAACACATCTATCTGACAAAGGACTGATATCCAGTATATACAAAGAACTTCTATAAACAATAAGAAACGGGCAAGAGATTTTTAATAGGCACTTTACAAAAGAGGATATCCAAATAGCCAATATGATAAGTTGTTTAACTTCATTAGTCATCAGAGGAATGCAAAATAAAACAATGAGATACCACTACACAAACACACAACCATTAATTTAAGGTTAAAATTAAAAAGCTTCACAATATCAGGTGTTGATGAGGATGTGGAACATCTATAACTCTCATTCACTGTTGGTCAGAAAGTCACTTAGTATTAGTCAACAGTATCTACTAAACCTGAAAGCCAAGAATTAAGAACTCATTCACATATCACTTCTTGGCCTTTTGGGTAAGATCAAGGCTAGTATCTGTCCTTCGTTTAGCAATACTCACAACAGGCAGGAATTTAATTTTTGATGTATTTTAAACTACATTAAATATTGAATCTGTTGCCTTTAAAAAAGAACAAACTCGGCCCAGTGTGGTGGCTCATGCCTGTAATCCCAGCCCTTTTGGGAGGATGAGGCGACGGATCACAAGGTCAAGAGGATCAAGACCATCCTGGCCAACATGGTGAAACCCCGTCTCTACTAAAAATACAAAAATTAGCTGGGCGTGGTGGCAAGCACCTGTAGTCCCAGCTACTCAGGAGGCTGAGGCAGGAGAATCGCTTGAACCCGGGAGGCGGAGGTTGCAGTGAGCTGGGATCGTGCCACTGCACTCCAGCCTGGTAACAGATTGAGACTCTACTTGGCTGGACGTGGTGGCTCATACCTGTAATCCCAGCACTTTGGGAGGCTGAGGTGGATGGATCAGGAGGTCAAGAACTCAAGACCATCCTGGCCAACATGATGAAACCCCATTTCTACTAAAAATACAAAAAAAAATTTAGCTGGGCGTGGTGGCACGCACCTGTAGTCCCAGCTACTCAGGAGGCTGAGGCAGGAGAATCTCTTGAACCCATGAGGTAGAGGTTGAGGTGAGCCAAGATGGCACCACTGCACTCCAGCATGGGTGACAGAGTGAGACTCTGTCTCAAAAACAAAAAACAAGCAACCAAAAAAACTCATTCACACAGAATTTAAGCTCACGACTGCCTGTAATATACACTTGAATCTAGACTCCTTGACCGCAGTCTGCCTTTTTGCAAACAATCAGGGATTATCAGGGAGTCTGCAGCAGGGAGTGCCTCTGGCTCAACACCATCTGTCATCCTTCCCAGGATGACGCAAAGCTCTGCCCTGCTAGCAGTCACTACAGTCATCCCCTTCCCATGAGAGCATCATGTGGAGAGTTAGGGAGGGTAATCTGACTACAGAGAGGTCAAATGAAGGCAAGTGGGCAAATCCCTTAATTCCCTCATCTCCTGTCCCATCTGTCAACTCTTGTCAGTGTCTTGCTATATATAAGACTCAAAAGGTTTCTCCACTCCATGCCTAGAGCTGGTCTCCCTGCACAGCAGGAGGTGGCTCTCTATGCTGCCTTCGTGATACAGAATCAGGCAAGTCCCACTGTAACCAGTAAATTATCTGCCCCATCAGTCAGTTCTTACAGGGGACCTCTGAGGTACAAGTAGGTTATAGGAGACACAGGAAAGTTCAGCAAGTTTTGGCATTCTCAGATTTATTATTCACATTTTCAGGTATCATCTGAATTTTGAGCTATCTCCAGGGAAGGGGCACAGTTCTATTGAGACTGTCTGTCCACTTAGCAGGTATAAGGCACCCTTCTCTCCATCTTCTGCCCAGCATCTGCATCCTAATAGGTATTTTCTACTCAGCCCTACACTTGCTTCTAGGATACTTTAAGAGTTTGAGGATTTGAGGAACACATCTTTTTTTTTTTTTTTTTTTAATTTTTTTGAGATGGACTCCAACCCAGGTTGGAGTGCAGTAGTGTAATCTCCTAGGTTCACTGCAACCTCTGCCTCCCAGGTTCAAGTGATTCTCCTGTTTCAGCCTCCTGAGTAGCTGGGATTACAGGCGGCCACCACCACACCTGGCTAATTTTTGTATTTGTAGTACAGGCAGGGTTTCACCATATTGGTCAGGCTGGTCTCAAACTCCTGACCTCAGGTGATCCACCCAACTTGACCTCCCAAAGTGCTGGGATTGCAGGTGTGAGTCACCATGCCCAACCTGTATCTCTTAAGAATGGCAAGGGCTACAGTAAAGATATCATCTAGTTAGAAAATATCCTAAAAAGGATATTTTTTCACTAGGTACAAAATGAGAGGTATAGATCATTATGTAATAATATTCTCCAAAGGAAGGGGAGTGGTCTAGTCCTTTTGGGCATTGGAGAAGCTTCAGAAAGTAGATGGGACTCGACCTTGACCCTGGAAGGTGAGAGAACAGCCTGTGAGCAAGAGAGCAGAGGAATCTTCAGAGTGGAGTGAAGTGACAAGTTGCTTGACTTAAGCAGATGGTCTGTGCTGGGAAGCAGTATGAACTAAGATTGAAAGGGTAGACTGGGGTAGAGCTGGGGAGAACTGTGAACTTCTGGCTGAGCACTGACTCCATTCAGCAGGTAGTGGGCAAAGTCTGGAAGAGGCCTGAGGTGGTGGGGTGGGGTAGGGATGTGGGGATGTCAGGAAAGCCAGGCTGTGCATGCTTGGGCAAACTGTAAGCCAGGACCTCTCAAACACCAGTCCATGAGGTGGTGCCCATTTGCCTGGATCTGGGCATGGGGATGGGGAGTGGGATGGGTGAAGGTGGCATCGACTGATCTAAATGGCGCCCAGGCAATGACATTAGTATTGTTTTCAAAAGTCTTCACTATACTCTCTAAATGACTTTATTCTTGTCCAGAGCTTCAATTACCTGCCAATGATTCACAGATTAAATTCTCCAGTTCTCGTGTGAGATCAAACTCATAAATACAACTGCGTAACACGGTGTCTCCTTCAAGACTTCTCAAACTCTGCGTATCAAAAGTGAACTGATTTTTCCCTTCCCCAAACTGCTTCTTGCCCTCAGGGTTCCTTGTCACAAGGAATGGTGACATTGAGCCAGGTGCATGAGTACTCATCTCTGATATTTTCCTCTCCTTTACCACCACCATCTCAAATCACCTGCCAAGTTTTATCTCCTAAATCTCTGGAATCCAACCATTTCATGCTACCTCCACTGCTTCCATGGAATCCAAGCCCCCATTATCTCTCACCTGGACAACTCATCTCCATGTATCCTCACATGCTTTATTATTGTAATTCTGTTCCACACACTGAGGCAAGAATGATCATTTCCAAACTCAAAACTATGCCACTCCTGGCTGGGTACAGTGGCTCACACCTGTAATTCCAACACTTTGGGAGGCAGAGGCGGGAGGATTGCTGGAGCCCAGGAGTTCAAGACCAGCCTGGGCAACATAGCAAGACTCCTTCTTTAGAAAACAAAACAAAACTAAGGCACACCTCCACTTAAAACTCTTCAATGGTTCTTGACTGTTTTCAAAATAAAAATTAAACTTCTGAAGCCTTGCAGTGTCTGGCCTGTTTCCTCTCCTCCCATCTTACTCCAGTCATGCTAGCCTTGGTCTCTCGGCCCCCACAGAACCTTTGCATATGCTGTTCCAGATACTTACTATGTTCTTCCCTGTCGCTTCCCCACAATTAAAAGCTGCTCAAAGGCCGGGCACGGTGACTCACACCTGTAATCCCAGAACTTTGGGAGGCCAAGGTGGGTGAATCACTTGAGGTCAGGAGTTCGAGACCTGCCTGGCCAACATGGCGAAAAACCCTCTTTACTAAAAATACAAAAATTAGCCTGGTGTAGTGGCATATGCCTGTAGTCCCAGCTACTCAGGAGGCTGAGGTGGGAGAACTGCTTGAACCTAGGAGGCAAAGGTTGCAGTGAGCCAAGATCACGCCACTGCATTCCAGCCTGGGTGACAAAGCAAGACTGTCTCAAGAAGAAAAAAAAAATAGAAAAAGCTGTCCATTTTTCAGAGCTCAGCTGAAACATCACTTCCTCAAAAAAGCCTTCCCTGACTCTCAAACTTGGTTAGGTCTACCCAGCACAGTGGCCTTTACAAATTTTTTTTTTTGAGAGGGAGTCTCACTCTGTCGCCCAGGCTGGAGTGCAGTGGCGAGATCCTGCTCACTGCAAGCTCCACCTCCCGGGTTCACACCATTCTCCTGCCTCAGCCTCCTGAGTAGCTGGGACTAAAGGCGCCCGCTACCACGGCTGGCTAATTTTTTGTAGAGACAGGGTTTCATCATGTTCGCCAGGATGGTCTCAATTTCCTGACCTCGTGATCTGCCCACCTCGGCCTCCCAAAGTGCTAGGATTACAGGCATGAGCCACCGTGCCTGGTTCCCCCCCCCGCTTTTTTTTTTTTTTACTGTGACTCATGGTATACTTTTATTTCCTAGCATACATATATGTAAACTGAATAATGACTCTTACCCTTACTATATGATACATATTTTCTATTATTTCAACTAAATGTGTCACAGAACGCTTTTGAAGAAAAATCCTAATTCATAATCTCAGAACCATGTCTTTCAAAGCACTCAGCGTATTTTTATTGTTATTGGGTTAGTATCTACCTTCCTGATTGCCTGTATTCTGTATGAGGTTAGGAAGCATTTGGTATTTTGGTTAGCTTTAATAGGCACTTAAACATTTGGAATGAAATATATAAATTGGTTAAGTACTTTTCCTTGTAGCACTTATCACAATTGTCTCTAATGATTCTCTTATAATCATTAAGCTTCTTCACTCTAAACTCCAGGTCAGGAATCCTGTCTGTTCACCCCTTCTTACATCCTTAGCACCTAACCACAGTACCTGGAAAATGGTAAATAAAAAATCATTTCCTAAAGAACATAATTTAAATCCTGGTATCCAGACTGTGGCCAGCATGAATTAACAAAGCTGAGGAAAGTGTCCACAGTTCTACACAGTTATGCACTCTAACACCACTTGCCTCAGAGATCTTAATCTTTGCTTTGGAGGCTATGAAAAACCAAATTTATTCCAAAAGGCAAATGAACTCTGCCATGGAAACATACTCTTCACGTGTGGCCCAGAAACAGCAAGCCAGGAACTACTCTGTGGATTCACAAAAAGGTAAACGGCTCATCATCCAGTAATAGCTTATAGGTTCTAAACATTAAAAAAAAATGTGGGACAAATAGGTGGCGAAAAACAAATTTAGTTGATAATGTCTCATTTAATCACTATTCCATAAATCACTACTATTTCAGAGCGTTCACATTCCTTTCATATATTGCGTATTATACTTATTTAAATGGAATAAGATATACTTTGTACTTACCCTGTAAAGACCAGGAGAACTTCCCTGCAGACAAAGCATGTATAAGTGAATAGCTACAACAGATGGTATAAACCTAAGCTTCTTGTTACAAATGTCACATGGGCATAGGAGCATGAATGGTTTTAAGGGTGATTAAGTTGGTTGGCTTGTAGAAGCAAATTCTTTGACATCATAAACTCAGCCACTTGGGCTAAATACCCTTAGTATTTAAGAACTAATCTCTTTCTCTCATAGCTTTCTAATCTTCTCTGTATTTACCGAATTTATTAAAAACAAATGCTTTTGTACAGTTTTTCTTTTAAGTATTCTAGTTAATAATTGAAGAAAGACAGAATTAAACTATCACTATTTTTGACTCCCCTCCCCATCAATGAATGAATCTAGCTCTTATCAGTGGCTGCTAACATCACAAAAAAAGCCAAGACATTAGTGCCTCCTGACTGGAAGTACACATCATGTCTGTGAAGTATTCCTGCCAGAAAATTCCAATCTAAATGTGATCAAGCCTCTAGATCAGCACTATCCAATTGAAACATATGATCCACATATGTAATTGCACATCTCAACTCAAATAGATCATTTCAAGTGCTCAGTAGCTGAATGTGGCTACTATATTGGACAGTACAGCTCTGTTTAACTACTAAATTACAGTATATACGAGAACAGAGGGACACAGCATCACAAGGATGCAAACAACAGTGTATGGATTCTATTTAGATCCTAGTTTGAACAAAATGTAAAACACATTTATGAGAGGGCAACTTGAACAATGACTGGATATTTGTGATATTAAGGAGTTGTTATTCATTTATTTAGATGTGATAATGGTCCTGTGGTTAGATTTTTTAAAAAATCGCTTAAAGCTACATAATGAAATATTTACGGATGCCATAATTTGATGCCTGAGATTGGCTTCAAAATAATCTAGGGTGAGTGGAGGATGCACAAATGAAACAAGATTGGCCATGAGCTGATAATGACTTGAAAGCTGGATGATGGGTACATGGAAAAAAATCATTGTACTATTCTCTTTATTTTTGAATGTATTTGAAATTTTCCCAAGTAAAAAAAAAAAAAAAAAAAGACTGTGGGATGATTACAGTAACACTGCTCATATTCTTGAAAGTACAGTTCATTAAAGATACTACCATGAGTCTCTCTAAACCTGAAAGAACCAGCGACTGCTGCCACCACCACTATACAGGTAATAAACCAGGAAAATCTTACAAATAAATACTAAAACAACTACTTTTTAAAAAAATTTTGTTTTGAGACAAGAGTCTCGCTCTGTTGCCCAGGCTGGAGTACAATGGTGTGATCTCGGCTCACTGCAACCTCCACCTCCTGGCTTCAAGTGGTTCTCCTGCCTCAGCCTCCCAAGTAGCTGGGATTACAGGCGCCTGCCATCATGCCTGGCTAATTTTTGTATTTTTATTTTTATTTTATTTTTATTTATTTATTTTTTTTTGAGGCGGAGTCTCGCTCTGTTGCCCAGACTGGAGTGCAGTGGCCGGATCTCAGCTCACTGCAAGCTCTGCCTCCCAGGTTTACACCATTCTCCTGCCTCAGCCTCCCGAGTAGCTGGGACTACAGGCGCCCGCCACCTCGCCCAGCTAGTTTTTGTATTTTTAGTAGAGACGGGGTTTCACCGTGTTAGCCAGGATGGTCTCGATCTCCTGACCTTGTGATCCGCCTGTCTCGGCCTCCCAAAGTGCTGGGATTACAGGCTTGAGCCACCGCGCCCGGCCAATTTTTTTTTTTTTAGTAGAGACGGGATTTCACCATGTTGGCCAGGCAGGTCTTGAACTCCCGACCTCAGGTGATCCACCAGCATGGGCCTCCCAAAGTGCTGGGATTACAGGCGTGAGTCACCATACCCGGCCTGCTCACTCTATTAAACCTTGCAAGGGATGAAGGGAAAAGGGATTGTTTTTTTCTCCATCTGTGGCTAAATGCCACCTTCTTGGGTTCTGCTGAGTTTTCCTGAGTCCCTGTAGCACATTCCCTGCCCTCACAGCAGATGTCTTAGTGGCAAGGCTGTCCAGACACCAAACACACATTGTACAATTCACCTTATTTCTACTCTTCCTGCATCTCACCAGAGAGCAAATGGTGGAGATATCTAACAAAAAGGCACACAGGATTGTGGAGTTCTACGAGGGTAATCATATCAGATTTTAGGATTTATAAGCGTAGACATAAATTTTGGAGACATGTGGCTCTCATTCCCTATCTGTTAACTCTATATAATGTATAAATTAATGCAAATTAAACAACAGAAAAGGGACAAAGGCATTAGTATCTTGCACCCAAAAGCTTCCAACTACAGTACATAACATTATTTCCAAAATTGACGGTATCTTTACCAATCCAGATGTGGATTTTGCAGATAAAGTTTGGCGTTTAAGATTCACATTCCTGTAACAAATGCCTGCTTAAGAAATTTGAATTTTTGAATGAAAATACATTTCATCAATGTGAAAGTGTGTGTTAAGTGATTTGGAAGGCAAGAAATTGGCAGCAAAGGCACAAACTAAAAAATAAAATGATTTTTATTTAGTTTTTTGGAAATGTAACAAAATAATTGGCAAAAACCAAATCAAAACAGAACCAAAAAATTGACATGTTATATGAGATCATCTCCAAGCACAACAGCATTTATTAATGAATATAAAAAATATATTTTATTATTTGTATTTGCTTTTCCCCCAGATTTGACTACATGGATAGTTTTAGAAGCTTGAGTTCCTAAGATAATTCCACAGCTACACTGGCTCCTACAATGTGACTGAGTGAGGTTAGGGAAATATCCTTGGGGATTCTGAACAACTAGACCCTTAGAAACTTAAAAATAACAGGTGCTTTCATTAGGATCCTTCTAACATGGAAAAAATACAGCCATTGTCCATTAAAACACAATCCAATTTGGGTACTCTTCAGGTTTTCTAAGTACCCCACCTGAATAAAAAGACGAGGCCACCATATTTTCTGGCAACTCAGCCTAGTCATTGCCATCTTCCTAATTAGCAGCCTCCCAAGCTGCACTGAAACTGGGATTAACAAAACCGAAGATAACATGTTTTTGACCTTTCTTCCTAGAAGTAACACATTTTTGACCTTTATTCCTAGAAATCAAAGGGCTCTTCAGGTAGGAAAGGTCAGGAGGTTTTGCATCAAGCTTGCCTTCACACTCAGTATTAGTGGAAGGGCTGTGAAATCTACCCATCGCACACCTGTATTCAGTGTTTGAGTGTACTTACCCTTCAACACACAAGGAAGTTAGAATAAATTAACAAGTCACTCTGGACCAAGCCCCCCAAAACAGAGGCAAATCTGGTGAACCAAGGTCATTCACTGCCTGTGGTAAAAACCTCAGTTCACCTAAGTCCTTTCTTGAAGAACCACATTAATCTGATTCAAGAGGCACCTCTGGCCAGCACAGAGCACAGAAGGAAAGCATAACTTCAGGGTAGGGAAATGCCACATGGAATTCAGAAGTTGCAGTTTAGTCTACAGCAAAAGATGGCACCATTGCTAATATTTAGAGCTGGAAAGAGCATTGGCTGGACCACACTCCTGGAGCATCCTTACTAATGCAGCTTAACAGCAGTTGCCCAGATGTCGTTGCTGGGGAGCGGGGGAAGGACCCATCCTTGGGGAACGAAGTTGCCTTTGGGATGATCGGATGGCACCAGGTACTGATCCCAATCATGCCTTAATAAGAACATTATAGAACAACTATTTATTTCTGTTTTATTTCAAATAAGATGTTCAGCAACTACATATTCTTTTTTTTTTTTTTTTTTTTTTTTTTTTGAGACAGAGTCTCGCTCTGCCACCCAGGCTGGAGTGCAGTGGCCGGATCTCAGCTCACTGCAAGCTCCGCCTCCCGGGTTTACGCCATTCTCCTGCCTCAGCCTCCCGAGTAGCTGGGACTACAGGCGCCCGCCACCTCGCCCGGCTAGTTTTTTGTATTTTTAAGTAGAGACAGGGTTTCACCGTATTAGCCAGGATGGTCTCGATCTCCTGACCTCGTGATCTGCCCGTCTCGGCCTCCCAAAGTGCTGGGATTACAGGCTTGAGCCACCGCGCCCGGCCAGCAACTACATATTCTAAGACTTAGCTTTCAAATGACTGATATACTAATCTATTACAGAACTTGATTTCTAGTAATCAAAAAAATGACTACACTTTTTTTTTTTTTTTGAGACGGAATCTCACTCTGTCGCCCAGGCTGGAGTGCAGTGGCCGGATCTCAGCTCACTGCAAGCTCCGCCTCCCGGGTTTATGCCATTCTCCTGCCTCAGCCTCCCGAGTAGCTGGGACTACAGGCGCCCGCCACCTCGCCCGGCTTGTTTTTTGTTTTTTTTTGTATTTTTTAGTAGAGACGAGGTTTCACCGTATTAGCCAGGGTGGTCTCGATCTCCTGACCTTGTGATCCGCCCATCTCGGCCTCCCAAAGTGCTGGGATTACAGGCTTGAGCCACTGTACCCGGCCTACATTTCTTAAATGTACACATAAAAGGAGGAAAAACTCTGAAGAACTTATAGCCTTATGGATAACCAAATAATTAAGTCAATCCTCATTATTTACAGATTCTATATTTGCATATGTGCCTACTAACTAAAATTTATTTGTAGCCCCCAAATCATCACTTGTAGCTCTTTCATGGATACTCGTAGACACACAGAGTGGCAAAAAAATCTGAGTCATGAAAATGAACTGTTCCCAGCTGAGATCAAAGAAGGCAATACTTACTCTGCCTTCTTGTTTTCAGCTCATACTATTAATATAAATGGGTTCTTTTCTCTATTTAGTGCCACATTTTCCATATTTTTGTGCTTTTTACTGACGACTTTACTGTTTAAAATGGCCTTAAGTGTAGTGTTCCTAATGGCAAGAAGGCTGTGATGTGCTTTGTGGAGAAAGTGTTAGGTACGCTTCATTTAGGCATGAGGTAGAGTACTATTAGTCGTGAGTTCAATGTTAGTAAATCAACAACATATATTAAATAAGGTGTCTTTAACACAAACACACATACAATAAGGTATTCATCAGCTGACAAAAACATTGTGACCAGAGGCTCCCAGGAATCTACCTAACCCTATGTTTCCGTTAGGAGTGATGTTCAGTAGTCTGAAATCAGTGTTTGCAGTGACTTCAGAGAATATAGCTGTCATGAATAATGAGAATCAACTGTACTTATGTTTAAAAGCTAAAACTTGTATATTAGCAAAAAATAAACTTTTCTTAGAACATAAACTTGAGGCCGGGCGCGGTGGCTCAAGCCTGTAATCCCAGCAGGGAGGGCCGAGACGGGCAGATCACGAGGTCAGGAGATCAAGACCATCCTGGCTAACCCGGTGAAACCCCGTCTCTACTAAAAATACAAAAAACTAGCCGGGCGAGAGGCAGGAGAATGGCGTGAACCCAGGAGGCGGAGCTTGCAGTGAGCTGAGATCCGGCCACTGCACTCCAGCCCGGGTGACAGAGCAAGACTCCGTCTCAAAAAAAAAAAAAAAGAACATAAACTTGATATGCTAAAGAGCATTCTTTCATGAGAATCACAAACAGCTGAGGTTTTGGAAGGGACATCAGAGATCACTTAGTTCAGTGATTTTCAAATCACTCTTTGAAGACCCCTAGACCCCAAGCAAATGTTTATGGGAGTCTAGAAACAACAAAGTGCTTTTAGGCAACAACAGATTTATAATGCCTCGGGAACCCATTCATTCCATTTATGAATTACATAGTGTTTCCTCAAAGACTGCATTTTGGAAGAGTGCTTCTGCTCAAGTTTGAAGTCCACAGTCTAGTCCACAGTCTTCATTTTATAGGTGAGGAAAGAGAGACCCAGAGAGCTGAAAACTCTGCCTAGCTCCTTAAGAACTGCAGATTCAGATGTGCCTCCTTGTTCCCAAGTTTCTGGGCTTTGACCTGTAAGAGCTCAGAAGTCAGCACAGGTCTTAAACCATCTCCACAGGCAAGTACATAGTGGAGGGTTTCTTTTTCCTGGGTCTGGTTAGCACCCGAAGATAATTTGGAAAAGGAAACCAATGCTTTAAATCAATGTAACAGCTATAACATCTATAACATGAGATAATACAGCAAGTCACAACCTGAGTTTGTTTCTTCACCTATAAAAATAGGGACATCAACTTCTTAAGGATTAATGAGGACTAAACATCATGTATGCAGCATCCTTGAATATGGAAACATTATAAACCCATAATTTTTTTTAAGTTCCCTATGGAACTTAAAAAAAAGACAGTAATAAACCTAAACAATGTAAGCACTTCTTCAAGTGCTTCTTGCTACCTAAGGGAAAGACAACATGGAGAGCCTGCTCCTCTGACCTGATCTGGATGAGCGCTGGTAGGGAGTGCTCAGCTTGGAGGTAATATTGTCGGAAAGGCTCCAAGAGGTGAGCAAGTGGGAACTCGTCTGAAAGAGAAAAGCACAATACCATGTTATCATGCTTGATATCCACAATGTATTTCTCAAGGCAAGGTGACTGAGCCTATGATTATGACAGAATGAGCAAATGTGTTTCATCCGTATCCATGAGTTCTATGACATAGAATTGCAAATCTGGAAGGTGTCATTTGCTGCCTACCACCTCTTAGCTTGAGTTCACCCGTGGTAAGAAGAGCTGTGAATCTAGTATTTTCATTTTCTCCACTGGTTATAGAGCAACATACCTGGATCCCCAAACAACTTGGACTCAATTTCACGTTTCTGAAGTAAAATTTTCTCTTTTTCTTTTCTTTGTTTCTTTTCTAATTCTCTTTTCCTCTCTTCCTCTTGTTCTCCTTCCAGCATAACTCTGAGGGCTCTCTCTTCAGCTTCATATAGTTCAGAGCGCTTTTTAATGAGTTTTCTCATTCGCTGAAGATGATGCTCAAAAGTCTCATCTGCTGAGGCTGGAGGACAAACCCCTGGGCAGAAAGAACAAATTGGCATTTTATTTATTTATTTATTGAGACCAGGCCTCACTCTATCACCCAGGCTGGAGTACAAGTGGTGTGATCATAGCTCACTGCAACTTCAAAATCCTGGGCTCAAGCAATCCTCCCACCTTGGCTTCCCAAGTAGCTACAACTACAGGTGTGCACCACCATGCCTGGCTTTTTCTTTTTTCTTTTTTCTTTTTTTTTGAGACAGGGTCTCACTCTGTTGCCCAGGCTGGAGTGCAGCAGCATGATCACGACTCACTGCAGCCTCGACCTCCTGGGACCAAGAGATCTTCCCACCTCAGCCTCCCAAGTAGCTGGGACCACAGGCATGTGCCACCACATCTAGCCAATTTTTTTTTAATCTTTGTAGAGACAGGGTCTCCCTATTTTTCTCAAGCTGGTCTTAAACTCCTGGTCAAGCAATCCTCCTGCCTTGGCCTCCCAAAGTGCTGGGATTACAGGCATGAGCTACTGTGCCTGGCCCTACCTACTAATTTGTAAAGTTTTTGTATGACGTCTCACAAGGTCAGGAGATCGAGACCATCCTGGCTAACACGATGAAACCTGTCTCTACTAAAAATACAAAAAATTAGCCGGGCGTGGTGGCGGGTACCTGTAGTCCCAGCTACTCGGGAGGCTGAGGCAGGAGAATGGTGTGAATGCAGAAGGAGGTGGAGCTTGCAGTGAGCAGAGATTGCACCACTGCACTCCAACCTGGGTGACAGAATGAGACTTTATCTCCCAAAAAAAAAAAAAAAAAGTTTTGTATGAGGTCTTGCTATGTTGCCCAGGCTAATCTCCAACTCCTGGACTCAAGCAATCTACCAGCTTGGCTTCCCAAAGTGAGCCACTGCATCCAACCCAAATGGCCTTTTACACACTTTTTCTTATCACAAAAATCTGTGTTATAATGAGCAGGTTCAAAGTCCTACCTACAGTATGTATCAGTTAAAATTTGGAAATTTTACCCAATCTTTAAGGCTCAATTTGATGTTTTTGAGTATTCAATTACCCTGACCCTACCCTGACTTTCTCAACTCCTCCCTCTGGATCACACCATTTAATCTCTGACTTTCTTTTTCTTTTTTTTTTTTTTTGAGACTGAGTTTCACTCTTGTTGCCCAGGCTGGAGTGCAATGGTGCATCTCAGCCCACCGCAACCTCCGCCTCCTGGGTTCAAACAATTCTCCTGCCTCAGCCTCCCGAGTAGCTGGGATTACAGGCATGTGCCACCACACCTAGTTAATTTTTGTATTTTTAGTAGAGACAGGGTTTCTCCATGTTGGTCAGGCTGGTCTCAAACTCCCAACCTCAGGTGATCCGGCCGCCTCGGCCTCCCAAAGCGCTGGGATTAAAGGCATGAGCCACCATACCTGGCCTCCACTTTGTTTATTTCTGATGGTCTTGATCCTCCACTTGAAACAGTGAGCTCACTAAAGGGAGGAACTTGTCTTAACTTCATTGTTTGTGAAATTCCCTCAGTATCACTCTGAGTGTGAATTTTGGGAGTGTACACTTGGATGGGGAGGAAGATACACTTAACCAACTACACTGACCTTGCAGTCTGCTGCTGACAGTAGGCTGACCAACTGTTTTGGTTTGCCCACATGTAGCACTGGAAGCCCCACGTCCCAGTAAAACTGGGATGGTTATTATCCTGATTTAACTATGAGATCAGCTAACAGTATAGCCAACATATCTAAAGCCACAGCCGGGAAAATAGTCTGGTTATTAGGTGATATCAAAGAATTATTGCTAATTTTTTTGGTGTGACAATGGTATCATAGATGATGATGAGTATTTATGTATTCTATTTTTGTACATGTGAGAAATTTTTCATAAAGTTTCATAAGAAAAAAAGATTTTAACTTAATGAATACTTGAGTGGACTGCAAATTCTGCAGTCACTACCATAATTTCCCTACAATAGAAAAGCTGCTAGGTGAATCAATGTAGAGTGATGTGGGTGTGATCTATCCTGTCAGTCCTTTAAGATTTTAAAGGAGGCCGGGCGTGGTGGCTCAAGCCTGTAATCCCAGCACTTTGGGAGGCCGAGACGGGCGGATCACGAGGTCAGGAGATCGAGACCATCCTGGCTAACACGGTGAAACCCCGTCTCTACTAAAAATACAAAAACTAGCCGGGCGAGGTGGCGGGCGCCTGTAGTCCCAGCTACTCGGGAGGCTGAGGCAGAAGAATGGTGTAAACCCGGGAGGCGAAGCTTGCAGTGAGCTGAGATCCGGCCACTGCACTCCAGTCCGGGCGACAGAGCGAGACTCCGCCTCAAAAAAAAAAAAAAAAAAAAAGATTTTAAAGGAAAATACATTACCCATGCATTTTAGCAATACCAGATACAGGGCCAGGTGTGGTGGATCACACCTGTAAACCTAGCACTTTGGGAGACTGAGGCAAGCGGATTGCCTGAGCTCAGGAGTTCGAGACCAGCCTGACCAACATGGTGAAACCCCATATCCACTAAAAATACAAAAAAATTAGCCAGGCATGGTGGTGTATGCCTGTAGTTCTAGCTACTCAGCAGGCTAAGCCAGAAGAATCGCCTGAAACCAGGAGGTGGAGGCTGCAGTGAGCCGAGAACATGCCACTGCACTCTGGCCTGGGTGACAGAGCGAGACTCTTATCTCCAAAAAAAAATTTTAAAAAAAGAATACCAGATAGAAGAAAGAAAGAAAAAAAAAACTCCTAATCCCATTACCATAATCAACCATTTTATACTTTCCCACGTTCTCTTCAAGTCTTTTTGTCCATGTATTAGCAACTTCATATAGTTCAACGTTATGTATATATGTAATTTCCACTTCTCCCTGTTGATTCTGTACATTCTTCTCCAATCTTCATAATTACTTAATGGCTGTATCCTATTTCATCAAATCAATGCACTAGAGTATACTTATCAAGTTCTATACTCCTGGACACCTACAAGTTATTCCAAATATCCTGTTACATAGTGATACAATGAATATTCTTGGGCATGTTACTTTTTTCCTTCCTATGGATTTCTCTAAGAAAAATCTTTGGCCGGACATGGTGGCTCATGCCTGTAATCCCAGCACTTTGGGAGGCAGAGGCGGGTGGATCACGAGGTCAGGAATTTGAGACCAGCCTGGCCAACATGGTGAAACCCTGTCTCTACTAAAAATACAAAAATTAGCTAGGCGAGGTGGCAGGTGCCTGTAATCCCAGCTACTCAGAAGGCTGAGACAGGAGAATCACTTGAAACCGTAAGGCAGGGCTTGCAGTGAGCCGAGATCATGCCATGGCATTCCAGCCTGGGCAACAAGAGCAAAACTCCATCTCAAAAAAAAAAAAAAAAAAAAAGAAAAGAAAAATTCTCAAGAGTGGAAATGTTTGTGAATACTTACTTTCAAGACTAACAAAATGTATTCTAAACTGCTTCCTAAAAAAGCTATACATTTGCTCAGTTACCTAACAATTGACACAGAGAAGATAATTAATAGATACTTCTTCAACAAATGAATGATTTTCAACAAGGTTTTTTTGTTTGTTTTGTTTTGTTTTGAGAGGGAGTCTCACTCTGTCACCAGACTGGAGTGCAGTGGCGTGATCTCGCCTCACTGCAACCTCTGACTCCTGGGTTCAAGCGATTCTGCCTCAGCCTCCCAAGTAGCTGGGATTACAGGCATCCGCCACCATGCCCAACTAATTTTTGTATTTTTAGTAGACACAGGGTTTCACCATGTTGGCCAGGATACTCTCGATCTCTTGACCTCATGAACCTCCCGCCTCGGCCTCCCAAAGTGCTGGGATTACAGGCAAGAGCCACTATGCGCAGCCCTTCAACAGGGTTTTAACAATTTATGCTGCAACTTGTGTTATACAATAGTGCCAGCTTTGAGCACTACATTTTCAGTTTGGGCTGATAAATGGCATAAATAATGGTTTCTCAAGGTTAGTAGTTCTGTTTCTTGTAAAGTTGTAATTTGGAGGTAGGATTCTTTCCTTCTTCAACCACTACAGCTAAGTGGTTGTGGAACTCACTCTCAAGGCTAACATTTCTCTAGATGATTTTCTCCTAACTGCTTTGCTTCAACAGGTTTCCATTCACTCATTCTCAACTACAGAAACACAACAACTCAAATTTATCCTCTAAGTTGCCAGGCGAATGTTTTTCAAGTATACACAAAATTCTTACACGCTGACAAATTTAAACTGTCACTCTGTTTTGCAATAATCTAATGGTTTTGTTTCATTTCTTTACCTTTACAGGTAGTAAATACTTTAGATTCTGTAAGCCACACAGTCTCTGTTGCAACTACTAAAATCTGTGTATGGCCAAATACACAGATACTCCATCATCCTATATTAGCCTAAAGACCCCATGAAGAGATGTGGGCTGCTAAGCCCGGGCCACCAACCCACATCTCTCTCGGCCCCTCATTGATCACTCCCTGGTCAACGTAACATATTCCCTCAGAAATGGCACTCCTGGGCAGGGAGTGGTGGCTCACACCTGTAATCCCAGCACTTTGGGAGGCCAAGGTGGGTGGATTACCTAAGTTCAGGAGTTCGAGACCAGCCTGACCAACACGGTGAAACCCCATCTCTACTAAAAAAAATACAAAAATTAGCTGGGTGTGGTGGCACATGCCTGTAATCTCAGCTACTCCAGAGGCTGAGGCAGGAGAATCGCTTGAACCCGGGAGGCGGAGGTTGCAGTGAGCCGAGATTCCACCACTGCACTCCAACCGGGGCAACAAGAGTAAAACTCCGTCTCAAAAAAAAAAAAAAGAAAAGAAAGAAAGAAAGAAAAAGGAATAGCACTCCTCACACAGTCTTCCTCCTGGCACCTTCTAGGTTCTCTCCACTTCTACCACTCACTGCCCTCCTAGTCCTGCAGCTCCTAGACACCAATGCCTTTGCCTCTATTCCCCTTTAGTCACATGCTTGCAGTCTTGTTCAGTCTTTGGACCTTGGCATTATCAGAAAAAACTTTCTGCCTCTTCAATCTTAAACTTGATTATTCTCTTCCCCCACTACAACTTTCTCCCTTATAGTACTTTTAGTTCCTTCTCCCCAGAGACCCATTTAGCAGCTTCATCAAAACCTCCAGACCTGATGTATCAGATTCTATCCTTCTGCTACTCCTTTGCCACAAAACTCAGTGATCCCATAAAGCAAAACCCCAACAGCCCCATGCTCTGTGCTCACCTGCCAGCTACAGTACTACTGGAAGAGGTCATTTGATTGTGTGATCCATTGCCAATATATGTCAGCTGGACCCACAGCACCCCCTGCAACCATCTTCCACAAGTCTCTGGTTGGCTGTCACCCATTCCTCACAGCAGTTATTTCAAACCTTCAATGCTCTCCTAAAGCCCCACTTCTCTACTGGCGCTCAGCAAACCATTTACCCAGAGAAAAGCCAGCAGGCAGGAAATCCCTCAAATCTGTCCCTGCTTGCACTCACCTGCATCACTACCCATCTTCATCTCCTTCATTTTCATGCTTGTGTAAGACGGTTCCTTCTTCACTTAAGTTAATCCCTCCACCTGGGATGTGAATCATCCTACCTTCCATAGAACCTTGAGCCATCAACTATTCTTCCTGCTTCTCTCTGACCCTTCCCCTTCTACTTACTCCTCTCAGTAATTTTAAAAACGCTTAAGATTTCCCCATGACCCGAAGACACATAACACCCCTCAACATCACCACTACCATACATATTGCCAGATACTGATTTTGCTCTTTCCTTTTCTTCACAGGCTATCTTTTAATAAGTTTAATTCTCTGTTTGCTTTTCTTGTATCATATTCATTCTCTAACCTATTGTAGTCTGGCTTCTACCCCCATCACTCCACTGAAATGCCCCTAGCATAGGTCACGAATGACCAGTTGGATACTAATTCCCACAGATGTTTCTTTTTTTTTTTTTTTTTTTTTTGAGACGGAGTCTCGCTCTGTGGCCCGGGCTGGAGTGCAGTGGCTGGATCTCAGCTCACTGCAAGCTCCGCCTCCCGGGTTTACACCATTCTCCTGCCTCAGCCTCCGGAGTAGCTGGGACTACAGGCGCCCGCCACCTCGCCTGGCTAGTTTTTTGTATTTTTTAGTAGAGACGGGGTTTCACCGTGTTAGCCAGGATGGTCTTGATCTCCTGACCTCGTGATCCGCCCATCTCGGCCTCCCAAAGTGCTGGGATTACAGGCTTGAGCCACCGCGCCCGGCCCCCACAGATGTTTCTTATTTCTTGATAATAAAAAGAATAATAATATGAAACACGTATATAGCATTTACTATGTGCCAGGACTGTTTTAAGTACTTTACACATATTTATTAATTTAATCCTTACAACACCCCATGGGTAGGTAATATCATTACTCCCTTTTTGCAGATGAGGAAACCAAGGTTCAGAGAAGTTCAAGTAACCTGTCCAAGTGTATTAGTCCATTCTCACGCTGCCAATAAAGATATACTTGAAACTGGGTAATTTATAAAAGAGGTTTAATTCACTCACAGTTCCACATGGCTGGGGAGGCTTCACAACCATGGCAGAAGGGGAAGGAGGAGCAAAGTCATATCTTACATGGGGACAGGCAAAGAGGGCGTGTGCAAGGGAACTCTCCTTTATAAATCCATCAGATGTCATGAGACTTATAATCACAAGAACAGCATGTGACCTGTCCCCATGATTCAATTACCTCCCAGCAGGTCCCTCCCACAACATGTGGGAATTATGGAAGCTACAATTCAAGATGAGATTTGGGTGGGGACACAGCCGAACCATATCACCAAGACTACACAATCTCTCTAAGCACTTGCCACTTTCCAGAAGGAAGCTGGGAGTCTATCTTTTCCTCCCATCTCTCTGACCTCTTAGTCTCTTTTTTGCTCTCCTCATCTTCTACCTTGATTTTGACATTCCTTATGATTTTGTCTTTTTGGCCCTCATCTCATGCTGTACAATCTCCTTAAGGTCATTTTGACTCATGGCTACATGCTAATGAACTCTTATCTAGGATGTACCACACACACCTCAAACTCAACAGGTCCCCAACTGAACTTGTCAACCCCAAACCTGTTCTTCCTCCTTTGTTTTCCTTCTTCATTAGAATAGTATCGGCCAGGCACAGTGGCTCACACCTGTAATCTACAACTTTGGGAGGCCAACATGGGAGAATCGCTTGAGCCCAGGAGTTCGAGACCAGCTTGGGCAACATGGCGAAACCCATTTAAAAATTAGCCAGGTGTGGTAGTGTGCACCTGTAGTCCCTACTACTCAGGAGGCTGAGGAGGGAGGATTGCTTGTGCCTGGGAGTATAAGGCTGCAGTGAATTACGATTGCATCACTGCACTTCAGCCTAGGCGACAGTGTAAGACCCTGTCTTTAAAAAAAAAAGAAAAAAAAAGCTATCTTCACTTATTCAGTAGGTGAGGCTAGAACCTGGAAGTCATTTCTTTTCCCTTTAGTTCCTGTACTCTGAGTTCCCTAAGTTATTTATTTATACGTACATGGGTATATACACGTATACCTTTATTCATTATCTCTCAATTCTTTGACTTGAGAATTATTCACTAATAATTGTGAATTACTGAATTATTCACTATCACTTGAATTATTCACTATCTCTCAATTCTCCTACACTGACGTCGCTCAGCTTATGCTTCCATACTATCCATGCCCAATAGCCTTACCAGTCTCTCTGCCCTTCTCTCTCTCTCCTGGACGCTCCAAAACTTTCTCTGCTCTACTAGCACTGATCTTTGCCATCATTTCACTTAAAAACTTTCAGTGGTTCCCCACAGCTTTAAGTGTGAGTGAGAACTCTAGCATGGCCCATAAGACAATTTACAACGTGGTCCTGCTAAAACATCCAGTCTCATCATTTAGCACTTAGTTGGAGGTGCACATATCTTGAAGAGAGAAGTTAGCTGTTCATTTTAAGTATGCATGCAACCAGCTGCTGCTTACCAAATCATTTTACACTCAAGTCAGTTAAAGCCACAAAGTCTGTTTGTTTCTATAGATCATGATTTTCCTAAAATGTCCTCCTGCTTTTGGACCAAACTGAGGAAGACTAATATTGGGAAATGCTGGTAAATTACTTGGCAGAAGTTTACTGAGCACTCACCTCACAGAGAATGGGAGGTGAGGGAATATTAAATAGCTCTCAGGTTTTGCTTTCAGGTGAAAAAGAGAGATGAGTAGACAAAGCAGATGCTAACTTCCCTCTGCTTTACAAGCACCCTGAGAGTACCACAATGGAGACATCTGTTTCCAGACAATGGAGGTCTGGGTGTGAATTAGCCACTCTGAAGGCTAGTATGCAGAAGCCAATCACTTGGCTGGCAAATGAGCCTGAGTGACTACAAAATGGTCATATTCCAACACAACTTTCTTAAGGGTCTAAAAGAATCCCAGTTTTCATTTATATTTTAAATAACACAGGGGAAATCATTTGTTAATAGAGTGGCATTTGCTAATTTGTACACTCTCAAATACCTCTGGTGAATACCAAAGGCCTACAATCTACTAAATAAATCAGCATGTGGTCCAAAGCGGGTGCAAGTGAGAAGCAACAGGACGTTACTTTAGTCCAGATCAGGGAAGGATGAAGGATGCTGCACGTGTATTTGGTTTTGAATAGTGAGATCCTAAAATGGCGAAGATGGGACTGAGGGCCCTCCAGATGAACAGAATGAAAACAGCTAAGATCCAGACAGGCAAATGGAAAGCACAACTGGGTAACTTCTAGAAAGCCAGCATGGCCGGGCGCAGTGGCTCAAGCCTGTAATCCCAGCACTTTGGGAGGCCGAGACGGGCGGATCACGAGGTCAGGAGATCAAGACCATCCTGGCTAATACGGTGAAACCCTGTCTCTACTTAAAAATACAAAAAACTAGCCGGGCGACGAGGCGGGCGCCTGTAGTCCCAGCTACTCGGGAGGCTGAGGCAGGAGAATGGCGTAAACCCAGGAGGCGGAGCTTGCAGTGAGCTGAGATGCGGCCACTGCACTCCAGCCTGGGTGGCAGAGCAAGACTCCGTCTCAAAAAAAAAAAAAAAAAAAGAAAGCCAGCACGATTGGAACAAATTTCTGTGGAGAAGCTTGAACTGCCGGGCTATAGTGTCTGGTGCTTCCTCCAGAGGCAAGAAGAGACCAGTTACATGCAGGGAAGGTGGGGAAATCCACACAGTCTGCAATCCCTGCCCTGTCCAACCATTCATACCTCTTCAAATAGAAATAATTCCGATTTAAAATGTATCTGAAGAAGCATGCCAAGTTTTCAACACTTTCTGGAGCACCCAGTAAGGGTGAAAAGCTTTCACTTTGGCACAAGGCAAAGTTGACTAGCCATGACAAGCCCACTCAGAAGAGTGTGGCCAGAAATGCCTGGGGTAGGAATGATAAGTCAACAGGAAGACAGTGCAGTGAGTTCCCACACTTGCCTCTCTTTTCAACCTGGGCTACCAAAGGCTAAACATCTTCTGAGGCTTCCTCCTTCAGAAGTTATGACTTACTGCTGACAAACCCAGCTACCCTACAAGGTGAAAATCATGAAGTTTCAAGTATTTTTCCCTCAATAATATTTGGGGTGGGAGGCACTAGAGTAAAGAAGGGGAAAGGAACAAGGAAAAAAATGCAAAGTCACAGTTACCTTTCCTTGCTGCAGCCTCTTTCCTCAATTTCCTCAATTTCTCCAAAGCCCGAAGAATGTCCACCATTCTTTTGGTATCTGCTTGTTTTTTCCTCACTTCAGATAGTACACCATCAGCGGCTGCTTTGAGTTCCTGCTCCTGGAGGAGAAACAAAGCCCATGAGACCTCGTATTAGGAACAAACTTACAGCAGAGAATAGCTGCCCAGTGGTTAGATTTTAAAGGATCTGACAGTTTCCAGGTTAAGAGAGACTCTACTGAATCTACATCCCAATTTCCTAGGCCTTGCACAACTCCTCTCTAGCTAAAAGGTTATCCCCCTCCACTGATGGTACAACCTTCATCTTAAAGAGGAACCTCTCCTCTCTGTATCTTCTACATAGCACTGGTTTTGTTTCTTCCTCAGTGTTTCTCAAAGTGCAGTGCAGGGAGCAGGTATCCAACTTACCTTGTTAAGCTTAGACTCTTGTTAAAAATGCAGACTCCCTAGACTTGAAGATTCAGATTCCCAGGGAGGATAAGGAATGTGGCTGGAAAGGCTGAGACCTCTACAAAGGTCTCTTAGTGACAACCTATGTTTGTGCTCCACTGCTCTGAAGTCCCAAGAATCTCTTCCATGTGACAGCTTTTCAAATATCAAAGATTGCTATCCTACTCTTGACTTAGTTCACATACAGACTAAGCAACCCCAGTTCCTCAAGCCACTCCTCATTAAGACTCTGTCTCCAATATCCTCATCATGGAAGCTGGGCATAATGGCTTGTGTCCCTAGCTATTCCTACTCAGGAGGCTAAGGCGAGAGGATCACTTTGAGACCAGTTCAAAGCTACAGACTATGACAAACCCACTACACTCCAGCCTGGGCAACAGAATGAAACTTTGTATTTTTTTTGAGACAGGCTCTCATTCTATTGCCCAGGCTGGAGCGCAGTAGTGTGATTACAGCATCACCATGCCCAGTTAATTGTTGTTTTTTGTAAAGACGAGGTTTCTCTATTTTGCCCAGGCTGGTCTGGAACTCCTGGGCTCAAGTAATCTGCCTGCCTCAGCCTCCCAAAATGCTAGGATTATAGGAGTGAGCCACCGCACCTGCCCCCAACCCTTTTTTTTTTTTTTTTGAGATGGAGTCTGTCTGTCGTCCAGGTTGGAGTGCAATGGCGCGATCTTGGCTCACTGCAACCTCCGCCTCCTGGGTTCAAGTGATTCCCTGCCTCAGCCTCCCAAGTAGCTAGGATTACAGGCACCCGCCACCATACCCTGCTAATTTTTTGTATTTTTAGTATAGACAGAGTTTCACCATGTTGACTAGGCTGGTCTCCAACTCCTGACCTCAGGTGCTCCATCCACCTTGGCTTCCCAAAGTGCTGGGATTACAGGCGTGAGCCACCATGCCCGGCCCTAACCCTGTCTCTTTAAAAAAATAAAATAAGTAAAATAAAAAATCCCCACCGTGGGTGGTGGAGAGAATCCTCCTGCCTAAAGTGCTCTCCCCCATCTGTCAAATAAGTGCCTGTAATTCCACCACTACAGCCAACACCAAGCTGTTCACTTCTCCGTTTGGATTACTCTGTTTCCACGGAACTGCATCTATTACCTTCACCTGGTGGATTTTTCCTTTAAGACTCAGCTTATAGCCAGGAGTGGTGGGTGTGCGCCTGTAATCCCAGCTACTCTGGAGGCTGAGGCAGGATAATCACTTGAATCTGGGAGGTGGAGATTGCAGTGAGCCGAGACCACACTACTGCACTCCAGTCCGGGCAACAGTGCGAGACTCTGTCTCCAAAAAAAAAAAAAAAAACACACTCAGCTTACGTGTCATTACATCATTTGGGAAGCATTTCCTCAGTAAATTAGATGTCCCTTCTTGGGCTTTTACAGCACCTACAGTTGAATTCCTAACACACACCACGCTATACTGACATGATCTCCCACAGATCTCTAAGCCAGGGGTCAACAAACCCGAAGCCACGCATGGGAACCAGTCCATGGCCTGTTAGGAACCAGATCACACAGCAAAAGATGAGGCAGGTGAGCAAGTCAAGTCTCATCTCTATTTACAGCCACTCCCCCATTGCTTGTATTACCACCTGAGCTCCGCCTCCTGTCAGATCAGCAACGGGAGCATTAGATTCTCATAGCAGCACAAAAAAGTGAACTGCGCATGGGAGGGATCTAGGTTGTGGGCTCCTTATGGAGAATCTAAAGCCTGATGATCTGTCACTGTCTCCTATCACTCCCAGATGTGGCTGTCTAGTTGCAGGAAAACAAGCTCAGGGCTCCCACTGTTTCTACATTATGGTGAGTTGTATAATTATTTCATTATGTATTACAATGTAATAATAATAGAAATAATGAGGAGGGAAGGGAAACCCAGAGGCACTCAAAGGTAATGAAAATGCCTTAGACGGCTGGGTGCAGTGGCTCATGCCTATAATCCCAGCACTTTGGGAGGCAGAGGCAGGTGGATCACCTGAGGTCAGGAGTTCAAGACCAGTCTGACCAACATGGAGAAACCCTGTCTCTACTAAAAATATACAATTAGCTGGGGTGTAGTGGCGCATGCCTGTAAGTCTAGCTACTCAGGAAGCTGAGGCAGGAGAATCGCTTGAACACAGGAGGTGGAGGTTGTGGTGAGCCTAGATTGTGCCATTGCACTCCAGCCTGGGCAACAAGAGCAAAACTCCGTCTCAAAAAAATAAAAAAATAAAAAATTTTAAAAAACAAAATGCCTTAGAGAACTATCTGAACAATTTCCAGTTTTACCCTGGCCCAAAAGAGGCTGCGATCAACACGCTTTGGAATTAGACAACTTGGGATCATATATGGGAAACTGCCACAAACTGGTTGTGTGACTGTTGGCAAGTTAACCTCTCTATGCCTCAACTTCCTAACCTGTAAAATTAGCATAATACTTCCTACTTCTCAAGGCTGTTATAAACATTCAAGATCTGGTATATGTAATGACCTTACCACAGCTCCTAGTATATATAGTAAATGCTCCGAAACACTACTGCTGAACTTGGGGATACATGGTTTGAAACTTTGTCAACAAAGGAATCCTCGGGGAATCACTATTGCCCCATCAGCTAATTGGAGTATATATATTCCTTAAGGTAGGGTCCCGAAGCTCTCTTTTCATTTATTTATTTTTTTTTTTTTGAGACAGTCTTGCTCTGTCGCCCAGGCTGGAGTGCAGTGGTGTGATCTCGGCTTACTGCAACCTCCACCCCCCGAGTTCAAGCGATTCTCCTGTCTCGGCCTCCCGAGTAGCTGGGATTTCAGGCGCCCGCTACCAGGCATGGCTAATTTTTATATTTTTAGTAGAGACGGGGTTTCACCATCTTGGCCAGGCTGGCCTTGAACTCCTGACCTCGTGATCCACCCGCCTCAGCCTCCCAAAGTGCTGGGATTACAGGCATAGGCCACCGCGCCCGGCCTATATTTTGTATTCTTAAAATCACCTAGGGCAGCACAAGACACAAGGAAGTAGACACTGGTTTTGAAAGTAAGTGGACAATGTTGGAGCAGGATAGAGGAGACCCGTCACTCGTGCAATGCCACTGTGTAATCCTATACTTTGTGTTTACAGGACTTTACAGTGCACCTGGAACTTTTGTCTACATCATTAACACAAAATTAACATGGTGGTATCAGGTGGGAAGGTTAGCTGTCGCTTCATTTTGCGCGTAAGGACAGAGGCTTAGCCCTGGGAAATGGAAGTTTAAAGCCTCCTGGTGCTCCAGGTTCCAACCACCATCACTCCTACCCCCATCCGCGGCCGCTGCTCTCACCCGCTTCTTCTCCTCCACCTCCTGCACACACTTCACCCTCCAGCGGTCAATCTCCTGCTCGCGTTCCACTGCCCGCGCGGCCTCTGCCTCCCGCTCGGCCTCGCGTTCCCGGGCCCTCTCGCGAAGCCGCAGCCGGCGGCGCCGGACCCTCTCCAGTCTCCTCCGCGCCTCGCCCACATAGGCAGCCTGGGTCAACGGCTGTAGCCGCTCGGCCAGTTCCGCGCGCAGCGGTATGGCCTGGGAATACAACAAGGCCCAGGCCGCGCCGTCGGCTTCGGCCTCGCGCAGAGTCTGGCTCAGGCCGCGCAGCCGTCGCACCAGGCGCAGAGCCCCGCGCAATCGCGCTCGCACTTCGCCAAGGCTGGGCCCAGCGTGCGTGCGCTGGGGCACCGGACAGCCCGCCCGCCGCGGGGTCCCGAACACCGCCTCCAGCCACTGCCGGTCGCGCAGGCGCTGGAGGGCCGCATCCCCGAGCACGTCCGCCGGCGGCGGCGGCGCCTCAGGCCAGCGCTGGCTCCAAGGCGGCCCCGGGCCGGGAGGCGGCGGCCGCGGTCGCTCGCCGGCGTCAGTCCCCGGGAAGGGCCGGCACTGGGGCGGCGGAGGAGGCAGCGGCGGTGGTGGCACCGGGTAGAAGGCGCCAGCGCCGCCGCCGCCGCCGCCGCCGCGGGAGGCTTCCGCGGAGGCTCGGGGCTGCAGAGCCAGCGGAGGCTGAAGGAAAGGGGTGGAGGTCCCCGGAAAAGGGCCGGGCCGCTGGGGGAGAGGAGGCGGGAAAGCCGGGGAGGGCAGCGGCGGTGGCGGACAGCCGAAAGGAGCAGGAGGCGGCGGCTGCGGGGGCGGCGGGCCTGGGCGACCTTGGCCGAAAAAGGGTGGCAGAGCCATGTTATCGACGGAGATGCTTTGAGAAGTGACAGGAATCTGAGTGGTTCCTCAAGAGAACCTTCCGGCGGAAGTGACGTCGTTACGACGCGCGGCGCCTGTAGACTTGTCCCTCCGGAAGGCTTCTTGCGTAAGTGGGGAGTGGTTAAACCTTGGGTCGTTCAGTTCATAAATACTGTTCTTATTAAGGATCGTAGGTGCAGAGCTACCCGCTCCGCATACAGTGAGACTGAGAGATACGGATCTTCTCTTCATGGAACTACTTGCCTAGTATGACATACTAATCAATCATGGTGAGTATCTTCGAGAAGTTGGAGGT